>NC_064425.1:1527500-1827500 GCF_023375975.1 Astyanax mexicanus
ATGCTTTCTTATAACTCATAAACACTCTAGTCTAACCATTTTTGAAAAGATTAGATCTTAGGTGTGAATATATTTAAAGTCTATACATTCAAAAATAAGAAAAAACAATAAAAAAAACAGGCTCTTGGTAAAATTTTGAGCAAAACATGATCAGTTCCAGGAAAATATAACAATTCTGCTTCCTTTTACATTTTAAATGATGATATTTTTGAGCAGCCGTATGTCTTCTGGAGTAAAAGAGATCAGGGCATGTGTCTGTCTGATATAATTACTGTGTTATAAGTGTGTGGGTGGAGTTATGTTTGTACAGAGGCTTGTATATGCATGTGTGTGTGTGTGTGTGTGTTTGTGTGTGTTTGTGAGCAGCAGTCCTCTCCGCACTGATGCACCGCTGCACAGGGGGCTCTAGGGGGCTCCAGGTTTGGCAATGTACCACAAATCCGCCCGGCTCATTTCTCACACTTCCTGAAGGGCATTTCCACTCAGCCTGAGCCTCAAGGGGCCTTTCAGGGCCGAGCATCAGCTCCAAGGTCAGCATGGTCACCCTGCGTCAAATCTATAACGCTGAAAGGCATCATCTCACTCGCCGACCTACCGAACCCACTCCCATCCTATTTCACATTACCGTATTTATCGCACTATAGGGTGCACCAAATTATAAGGTGCACTATCAATAAACGTCTATTTTCTGATCTACTTTCATACACAAAGACGCATTATATTATGCGACACTAGTAAGGAACAGGGGTGTTTCCACTAGTGGGTGTGACCTGTAAAGCTACGCTAAGCTAAGTTAACCGGTTAAAATGTCTTTACTCGTATACATTCTACAGGTGTAGGTGACACAAAACCCCCTTTTTTCTGCTGTAAAATAGTTAAGTTATTTACATTCTGAAAATGTGAGGGTTTGAAATCTCCTACAGGACACTTGGAGAAGGTGCCTGTTTTCTCTCTACTTCACTTAATAATTAATTTAATTAATAATTAAACCCAAATTCTGCAGGTTTGAAAATAGATGTAAGAACTAGACAAACATGATTTGTATTCAGGAATTGTTTGATTTCAAAATTGATTTAAGAAAAGAGCCAATTCTATTATTTAATTCTTTATATTTCCACAGTTTTCTACAGCAGATTTACTTGACTATTTTTCTATACCTTCTAATACAAAACAATTATGATTTTCCGTAACGTTCCTTATCAAACATGAAAGCTTTTATCTAATGCTTGAATATAAATCCACAAAATGTAGAGGTGTAATATCAGGCAGAAAATTGTCAAAAATCCTGGCCTGTTAAGGGGTTAAAGTAAACAAAACTGTAATTTTTTTTGTCATACGAGTGGATGTTAATCTACACACAGATTTCTCTCCTAAAAACAGTTTATTTGGGTGAGCAAAGCATTTCAGTTTATTTAGATTAAGCTTAGATTCCCGAATTTCTCCAGCACTAAGGCTGGAGCATTAGCATTAGCCACCCAACAGCGCTACACTGAAGAACCCTGAGTGTTCTGGCAAGCCAGGGTAATGTTAGCTAGTGCTTATTCCTACGTATCTTGTTATAACGCGGTTAACACAAAGAATACAGTCTGATGTACTCACCTAATAACAGCCGAATGGCTAGCACTTGGCGAGTAATGCTAATGCTGCTCCAGCAGTGCTAGCCAGGGTTAGCAGCAGATTGCTGGTGTAGCAGGCTGGAGTATTAGTATTAGCAGCTAGCTGCTAATCCCACCCACCAGTGCTACACTGAGGAACCCTGAGTGTTCCAGTAAGCCAGGGCGATATTAGCTATTGGTTTATTCCATGTAGCTTGTTTTAAAACGGAAAAACGCACAGACTACAGTCTGATATACTCACTTCTGAACGGTTGTATGGCTAGCAAGGTTAGCCGGTAATGCTAATGCTGCTCCAGCAGTGCTAGCCAGGGTTAGCAGCAGGCTACCGACTGATATACTCACCTCTGAACGGCGAAAGAGCTAGCGCTGTTAGTGTTAAATGCTAATTCTGCTCCAGCAGTGCCAGCCAGTGTTAGCAGCAGAATATAGGCCAATAATACTCAACTCTCAATGGCCAAAAAGCTAGCGATTAGTGTGTAATGCTAATGCTGCTCCAGCAGTGCTAGCCGGGGTTATAAGTAGGCTACAGTCCAATACACTCAACTCTGAACGGCTAAAAAGCTATTGCTTAGAATGGTTAGTGTTTAATGCTAATGCAGCTCCAGCAGTGTTAGCCGGGGTTAGCAGCAGAATATAGGCCAATACACTCACCTCTGATTGGCCAAAAAGCTAGCACTGAGCATGGTTTAATGTGTTTAATGCTACTACAGCTCCAGCAGTGCCAGCTGGGGTTATAAGTAGGCTACAGTCCAATACACTCACCTCTGATTGGCCAAAAAGCTAGCACTGAGCATGCTTTAATGTGTTTAATGCTACTACAGCTCCAGCAGTGCCAGCTGGGGTTAGTTAGCAGCAGACTACTGGCCAATTATACTCATCTCTGAACGGTGAAAGAGCTAGCGCTTAGCACAGTTAGCAGCTAATGCTAATCCTGCTGGAGAAACTTCACTAAAACTCCTGTATAACTCTGATCTCCAAAGTTCAGAGTGGCTTTACTGCTCCTTTTAATACCTGACTGATAGAATTTATATATAAGGACCGGATTATAAGGCGCAATTTCAATTTTTGGGAAAATTAACTGATTTTAAGTGCACCTTATAGTGCAAAAAATACGGTACTCGCACACACTCACACTCGAGCAACAGGCCTGTTAAGCAAAGACAACTGTCTCATCATCATTTTTAACAGCATTTACGTTCTCCCCATTGCGGAGATAAAATTAATATGAAAAAGTCAACATGAACAGGTTGCATTATATTGTCCATTTTTTCCTGTGCTTTTTTTTTTTTAAGAGATCTCTCTCTCTCTTTCTCTCTATCTCTCTCTCTCTCCATCTCTCCAGCATGGGGCAGTGCAGAACACCATCTGCCGTAGGGGGCAGAATGCTGACGCTTATTAGGTCTCTTTATATCGCTCATTACCTATCTCATTAATGAATAAAACACAGCCTGTCCTGAATTAAAGTACGCGCCGCAGGACATATTTACCAGTACCAGCCATTCTTTACTCTGTTCATTAGCAAGAAACGAGGAGAGAGAGAGAGAGAGAGAGAGAGAGAGATGGAGAGATAGAAAGTCTACTGTGTCTGTAGACTATGTGTGGTAAGCGCTGGGTTTAATGGGGCTCTTTACGGCAGTAACAGGACACAGAGCACAACAGTTTCCTTCCACATTTTTGGGCAAGATGGGGCAAATCTCGCCCATAAGAAACACCAGGCAGCGTGACTCTACAATCTGGCCGTGAACTGAACTTCATTAGGGCACCTTCTGGCAGGAAGCAGTCGGGTTATGAAGAGATAACATATCCCTTACACATATGGTGTTCTAGCGAGCCTTGATGCTAAACCATTAGCTTAGCTTAGATAGAAAACAAGAAAACAAGAAGGCAATAGCTTAGCCTATTGCACTGTGATATTACTCACTGATAGTCGCTAAAGCTAAATGCTAACTATATTAGTCTCACCAATTGGTTTGTTTGCTTTTTTTATTCTAGTCAAACTCAACAAGGGATGAGTCTGTTGGATTATAATTAAGGGGTTGTTTATGGTTCTAAGTGCGTCATACCAGCAACCAACCAAGTCAATGGGTCAGTATTCAACTATACAGCTCTGGAAAAAAAAAATGAAGAGAGCACTTCAGTTTTTGAATCAGTTTCTCTGATTTTGCTATTTACAGGTTTATGTTTGACTAAAATGTTAAAATGAACATTGTTGTTTTATTCTATAAACTACAGACAACATTTCTCCCAAATTCCTAATAAAAATATTCTCATTTAGAGCATTTATTTGCAGAAAATCAGAAATGTCTGAAATAACAAAAAAAATTAAAAGATGCAGAGCTTTCAGACCTCAAATAATGCAAAGAAAAAACTAGTTCATATTCATAAAGTTTTAAGAGTTCAGAAATAATCAATATTTGGTGGAATAACCCTGGTCTGTTTTTTAATCCCAGTTTTTTAATCATGCATCTTGGCATCATGTTCTCCTCCACCAGTCTTACACACTGCTTTTGGATAACTTTATGCTGCTTTACTCCTGGTGCAAAAATTCAAGCAGTTCAGTTTGGTGGTTTGATGGTTTGTGATCATCCATCTTCCTCTTGATTATATTCCAGAGGTTTTTAATTTGGTAAAATAAAACAATAAAAAAACAATTAGTTTTGATGTAAATCTAATAGGATTATCTTACATTCCCAACAAATACAGCTCTGGAATATAATCAAGAGGAAGATGGATGATCACAAACCATCAAACCACCAAACTGAACTGCTTGAATTTTTACACCAGGAGTAAAGCAGCATAAAGTTATCCAAAAGCAGTGTGTAAGACTGGTGGAGGAGAACATGAAACTCTTAAAACTTTATGAATATGAACTTGTTTTCTTTGCATTATTTGAGGTCTGAAAGCTCTGCATCTTTTTTTGTTATTTTAGCCATTTCTTATTTTTTCTTATCTAATTGACAATATTTTATTGGGAATTTGGGAGAAATGTCTGTAGTTTATAGAATAAAACAACAATGTTCATTTTATTCAAACATAAAAGCAAAATCAGCAAAATCAGAGAAACTGATTCAGAAACTGAATCATTTCCCATTATATATCTACTAGAGACAGATTATATCTGTCCAGTATCATTTATTTTACTTTAATCCTGGATATATGGAGATATTTGGAGTGCATTACTATTATAATTAGTATCATGACTGATCATTCTGGATCATTGACTTCTGTGACAAATTTGACAAAAATTAATATTTTAATTGTTTAATATCTCAGTTAGGGGTGTTTCATATCATATTATATAGTATATATATATATATATATTTTTATTCAGTGTATCAATATTATTTTAGGGTCATATCGCCCATCCCTTAACAGAACACTGAGCATTAAATAACTTTACATTACGTCTTTAACTGCCACCGCTCGAACTTAACTGCACATAAACAGACCCAGCATTAATCTTCTCTCAAAAAGCTAAAGCTAATGACACATGCAAACAGGGGAAAAAGGAGAGAAATGTCTCGGGAAGCCACTGAGCGACGCCTCGGCAGCCCTGTTGGGTTTGACAAACAGCTTTTGACAAGAGCAGTAACTGAAGTGAAATTGCAGCTCTCGCTGAGTGACGCTCAGTTCAGACACGCGAAATGCTGCCAGAGAAATTCAATTTAGCCGAGCTGGTGGAGAGGGGCGGCCCGGCGCACCGGGGGCTTCCCGAGGGGGGCGGGTGTGTGCACACGTGGGCTGATCTATGGAGCAGCCACTGGGCAGAACAGAGCTGCCAACAGCCTCAAGGCCTGGGACTATTCACAACCTCGCCCTCTCTCTCTCTCTTTTTATCTCTCTCTCTCTCTATTTCTCTCTCTCTCTACAGGGTATCTGCACATTTTTAAAACTCAAATTTAATGACTTTTAAGACCTTTTTAATACCTCTCACAAGAAAAATACTAGTACTATGGCAAAAAAATGACGAACTAGATGATAGCTAGGGGTGTGTTACAAAAACTGCTTTTTTGATTTAATCCAGGGTAGTGCTGGGCGATAAAACGATATCAATAGTTATCGAGGAAAATATATATTGCGATAACTATGATAAGCCGGACGATGGGATTCGATAAACTTTATGTTCTATTTCCTGTTCGAAGTAGCGCTTCGAAGAGGCGCAGCACGCGATCAGGCTTCAGATTTGATTTATATCGTGATATATATCGATATCGGCTGATATGGAAAACTATATAGTGATAAGATTTTTTTTTTTTTTTTTTTAAGATATCGCCCAGCCCTAATCCAGGGCCTGAATTTCAGTGCAGGATTGCGGGAACTGCGCACTATATCTTCAATTCCCACAATTTTTGCCTCAATAATACGGGAAACTCCCGCACACAATTACAGTAAAAACGTTCCGTAAAACACAAGCTCAGCTTGGGTTGCGTTACGCACAGGTGGTCGGATGGACCGACTTCCGTACTGGACGCAGCACTCACTGCCCTCAATCTTCCTCTGTCTCTGTTCCTCTGAGCCACGAGAACCTTCTTGTCACAACTTCGCCTGTGTCTGTCCTGTGTTTTTCCCTCTTTTGGTTTTCTGTGCTCCTGCCCTGTTTTCCTGTCTTGTGTCCCCAGCCATGTGCTTTTTTGAGCACATGGCATTGTTTTGTAACTGTCCTGTCTCCGCCCTGGCTCCGCCCTAGCCCTGCCCTAGCTATTATTGTTATCACCTTGTGTCTTGTTTGTAACCCCGCCCCCTCGTTACCTCTTTTCCCCCTCCCTGTGTATAAATAGCCCAGTGTATGAGTGTTTGCTTGTGTAGTCTTTTTGTATCCTTGTGTTCTGTATATTGATTTTGTAGTTTGTGGTCCTTAAATCTGAAAAAAACTGTGATTAAACTGTGATCATGAAAAAACTGTGATTAAAAACCAAAGAGCAGTAACTACAGTAGCTTTCTTTAAGGAGCTGCAGGTACCCTGCTCTATCTATCTTCTTTTCCTATCTCTCTCTCTCTCTCTCTCTCTCTCTCTCTCTCTCCTTTTTGTTAGCAAAAAAAAAAATCCTCAGCTTGTTTGTCCAAGATCCTCGCAGGCCTGGGGACTGGAAGCAGTGTGGGTGAGGATGTAGCTTAGCAAACTGCCTTTAGCCTCTAGCATCTGTGTCAACATATGATGTGGATGGGGGAATGCGTGTGTATTTGTTAGCTTGTGTGTGTATATGTGCGTATGTATGTGTGTGTGTGTGTGTGTGTGTGTGTGTGTGTGCTGTGTTTGCAGCCTGTGAGCTTATGGCTGTTGCCAAGCAGCTACAAAACTCCAATGGCTGCCAGTTTCAGACACAGTCATCACACCAGCAACGAGGACGTGACTTTTTTTAGCATCTCAGGCTAATTACAGAAAAAACACACACCTATACACACACATACACACACACACCTATACACACACACACACACACACACACACTGGTGTCATTAACATTGCAGACAGGAAACTGTTCATAATACCTGTGATTGCTTGCAATCATGCAACATTAGCTTCTACTGTCCCGGTGCTACATTTACTCAGTGAGTTATGTAACTTTTCTCCCATTCTAAACGCTCACTGAAGGACTCAAATTCTATATACCGTATCTGGACGGGATTCGTTTCTCAGGGGGACGTCTGTGTTAAAAATATTTTACACTTCTACTCTTTAGTGATAAAATTCCTGCATCCGGACTGCAATTGAAAAAACAGGTGGACCAGTGAGTTTTTAGCCTTTTTACCTGGTCACATGACATCATCACAGCGTTCAGTAGCTCCTCCATTTCCACTCGCTGTTGTGTTTTTAACGTGGATCTCAGTGGAAACTGTGGCGAGCCCAAAGTGTAATTCTGTTAAAAGCAGTGGACAAATAGCAATTTTATTACTTATTAAAGGCGAGGAGACGAAACTCAGAGATGTGCGTCCGGACGGGACTAAAATTACCGGAGGAGCACAAAGTTCAGAGAAAAACAGTAGATAATTCAGCCTGTAATTTTCTTAGAGGACAAGAGAAAAACACCTACATGATCGTTCTGGACGGGAATAAAATCACAGAGGATAAAAACCCCCATAAAAGAGAAAATTACCCCAGAAACCCCCTGAGATACTAATCCCATCCGGATAGAGTTTAAGGCACCTTGAATTATAAGGCATACTATGCAACACTAGTAAGGAACAGGAGTGTCGCCTCGTTTCCCTTCTAATTCATCATGTCTCGCCGCTGGGTGTTGGTGGGGAAATAACTAAGTTAAGTAAAGCTAAACTAAACAAAGTAAACAAAAAAATATAATAATAATAATTCTTAAAACAAACATTTTCTTTCAAAGTTAAACGAGTGCTGGATGTTAATCTACACAGATTTCTCTCCTGAAAACTGTGGTGAGTAAAGCATTTCCATTTATTTACAGTAAACTTAGATTTCCAAACTTCTCCAGTACTAAGGCTGGGGCATTAGCATTAGCGGCTAACCACTAGCAGTTGGTGGATACTGCCGCCCGACAGCGCTACACTGAGGAACCCTGAATGGCAAAAGAGCTAGCACTTAGCGCCGTTAGTGGCTAATGCCAATACTGTTCCAGTCTTAGCATTAGTTCATATTTATAAAGTTTTAAGAGTTCAGAAATAATCAATATTTGGTGGAATAACCCTGGTGGTTTTGAATCACAGTTTTTAATCATGCACCTTGGCATCATGTTCTCCTCCACCAGTCTTACACACTGCTTTTGGATAACTTTATGCTGCTTTACTCCTGGTGCAAAAATTCAAGCAGTTCAGTTTGGTGGTTTGATGGTTTGTGATCATCCATCTTCCTCTTGATTATATTCCAGAGGTTTTCAATTTGGTAAAATCAAAGAAACTCATCATTTTAAGTGCTCTCTTATTTTCTCCAGAGCTGTAGATTCTGTGAATCATATGAACATCTTTTCCAGTATAGTCCCAGTAGTGGGATGTACTATTATCCCTGGAGAATACGGTACCTCTGGTGTTTGAGCATTCAGCTTTGACCCCTGCAATAACAGTGCAATGAGTTAAACACTGTAAATCACACCAGTTACTCGTAAACGGGGGAAGTCACGGTATGAGAATGGTGATAATTAAGGTCATTCTTTATGGCGGCTGTACAGCTGTGCAACAGAATGGAATATCTTTGTGATAAAACAGCACAATTGAGAAATAATAAAACAGGCTTTAATCTGTGTACAGGAACCTGCTCCAAAAATCATAAAATTTCGACAAACACATTAATGTAAATACTGTTCTATTAGAGAGTAGTGTGTAATATGGGATTAAACCGCTGTTTTTTGGTATTTCTCTCTTTATAGGAACTATCATTATATACAAGGCTAGCATGTAAAACAGATGGAGGAAAATCTATTTAATCTTGTACAGTCTGCTGACATCCAATATAGCTCAATAGATGATGTGTAATTAGTTTTACATAAAAATCTTATTCTAAAACTGCAGCAATCAATTATGGGAGAACCGACAGAGGTTACCAGAACAGTCCAATTAAACAAAAAATTTGTAATATGTCTGCAAACTAGTGCTGGGCATATACACGTTCATACGGTATACCCGAGGGCATGCATTTTTCACATACTGCCACACCACTAGAGGCGCTACAAAACGCTGAGAGGCACACTAGCGAGTTAGCATAACAAGCTAACACATTGGAGTAATGAATTGTAGTTTAGCTCTGGAGAGTAAAACGCTCCGTCCTGCCTTGAGAAACATGAGAACAGCACTTTATCTGAGGAGCTCCTGCTGCTGCTCCTTGCAATATGAGTATCTATAGCCCTTTTAAATATATTAATACTATAGGGTAAAGGATAATATTAAGGCACACTGAACTGAATGTATTTGTTAACTGAAGAACCAAGGGAATTGTGATAAACTGATAACAGCTGCTTAAATACTTCAATGCCTCTAATGGCATCCATAATAACATTGTAAATTGACTTTTTTCCCTTTTGAGAAATATCCATCTTGAATACTTATTTTGCTTACTTTTGGACAGTTTATTTGAAATATTTAGTTTTGTAAAGGAAGCCATGTTAAAGTTGTTAGCGTATCTCTTTTTAGGGTCTATTGTTTAAAATCTTCAGCTGTTTTTCTGATCTAAAAAGTCTGATTTCTTCATATATTGTGTAATTTTTTGGGCCAATCTAAACTCAATACTAATCAAATCCTTAATTTAAAGCTTTAATATTTAATATTATAGGTACTCCTAACAGTAGACTGAGTCACAAACCTATGGTAAGGCCCAGTCATGCAAATAACTTTAAATAAATAATCATAATATAAAAAATACAGTGATATACAGTAAAACCGTCAGAATCTTGAAAAGTGATATGAATTTTTGGTCATACCGCCCAGAATTACTGCAAACACTGTATAAGGTAGTAAACTGCAGGAAACTCTGTGGTCACGGGCAGTTTGCTAGAATTACTGAATGCACTGTGAGATTGACAGTGACCTGCGGAGGAATGCTGTGTCTGTAACGGCAGGGTGACATTCAGATTAGCTTCTGCAGTCCTGCAGCGCAGTCCCGGCCTTAAGGGACGTGGGACGAGAGCGGGACGAGCGCGGGGACAGAGACAGACTCCATCAAAACCAGACCCAGATACGAATCGCTTAGCGGGGGAAACAGAGACGTCAGAGCGAGGCTAATAAAGAGAGGTGTGAAAACCAGCTGCCAGTCCGATTCGTCTGCCTCGTGTCCGAAAGCACCGAGCGAACGGCCTTTTCCCTTCACCACCCGTCAATCAATCGATCACTGACAGCGCCATCAGACGGAGGCGTCAGAGAGCTTCAGCAAAAACAAAGAGGCCAAAGGTTAAAGGTGGAACAGAATGCTGGGAATGTGGTTTGTGTGTGAGTGTTTAAGTGTGTTTGTTGACATACCGTATTTTTTGCACTATAAAGCACACCAGATTATAGTGCTGTGCGATATGATGACAAATATCGTGAGGACGATATTGTGAAAAGTGTCTATCGTGCTACTTACCTTCTATCATCTCTATCATTTCTACAGTAATTTCATCAATTATTCATGCAAATATATAAAGTAGGCTACGATGAAATGTATTGGCGTGGTCACTTCGCATAAACTCGGTTTATAAAAGTGATAATAAAGTAATCTTCCCAAAAAAAGCTTCATAATGTGGTCTAATGTGACGTGACGCTGCTTTACGTTATTTGACGGACCCTTTAAAAAATGTTAATTGAGTTTTTATTTTGAGAACTCAATTTAAATACCTATATAATTTTGAAAAAATAGCTACTGCATCTACCTCATCTTTTTTCATCTGTTTTCATTTGATATCGTTATCGTGATATAAAAAATTCCATATCGTGATAAATGATTTTTCCCATATCGCCCAGCACTATTTAGAGACATTATAGGGAACTAACTAAGTTAAGTTAGCTAAGCTAAGTAAACAAAAAAATACTTTTTTTTATTCAAACGAGTGCTGCTGCATGATAATCTACACAGATTTCTCTCCTGAAAACTGATTATTTGTGTGAGTAAAGCCGTGAATAAACTTCCATTTATTTACAGTAAGCTTAGATTTACAAATTTCTCCAGAAATATGGCTGGAGCATTAGCAGGAGCAGCTAACTGTTTGCAGATAATGCTAATGCTGCTCCAGCAGTGATAGCTGAGGTTAGAAGCAGGCTACAGGCTGATAATTCTCACCTCTGAATAGCGAAAAATCTAGCATAGTTAGAGGGTAATGTAAATGCTGCTCCAGCAGTGCTAGCCAGGGTTAGCAGCAGGCTACAGTCTAATGATACTCACATCTAAATGGGAAAATTGCGCTTAGCAGCTAATGCTAAACTGAAACTCCTGTATAACTCTGTACTTCAGTGGAGTGGCTTTACTGCTCCTTAATACTTGACTGATAGAATTCATACATAAGGAGCAGCGGAGTTCTGATGATTTTTGGGAAAATTAAAAGATTTTAAGTGCATCTTAAGCTCTATCTGGATGTTTTTTTTCAGGGGAAGGTCTGTGTTAAAAATATTTCACACTTCTACTCTTTAGTGATAAAACTACTACATCCGGACTGCAATTGTAAAAACAGGAGGATCAGTGAGTTTTTAGGCTTTAGTTTTTCTCGGTCACATGACATCGCAGCGTTCAGTAGCTCCTCCATTTCCACTCGCTGTTGTGTTTTTTACATGGATCTCCGTGGAAACAGAGCACGCGGCAGTGGACAAATAGCTATTTTATTATTTTATTAAATGAGACGAAACTCAGAGATGTGCGTCCGAACGGGACTAAAATTACCGGAGGAGCACGAAAAAAGTTCAGAGAAAAACAGTAGATAATTCAGCCTGTAATTTATTTTCTCAGAGGACGTCTGAGGAAAAACACGTACATGGTCGTTCTGGACGGGAATAAAATCACAGAGGACAAACCCCCCCCCCATAAAAGAGAAAATTTCACCAGAACCCCCTGAGAAACTGAGGCTTTATAGTGTGAAAAACACGGTAAGTCTGGATTTGTGTGTGACGAGGTCACTTCAGGACTAGAACAGAACTGTCAGTCTAACTGAACGCTGCTCTCAGACAGCTGTAGGCCTCGCTCTCTCGCTCGTCAACCAGCAGAAAAGACGAGACAGCGGACGCACCAGGCACAGTTACGTCAACACTGTTTATCTTAAACGGACGCTTTCTTTCGTTTTAGAAAGCACTCTCGCAAAGCGGACGAACGCAGCTCGGAGCGAAAAGCGAAACAAAAAGCTTCTTTAATAAAACCCCTGGATTCTCCAGCTCTCAGAGCATTAAACCAGCCCTGCAGGCCTTTACTCCAACCTGGGGTGAAGTTCTACAGTAATGATCCAGCCTTTATCCCAGAGTGGCAACCATTAAAGCCTTTTTTCTCCCCAAAATACTCCTCTCTCCGCTGCAACACAAAGGCTGTGACTCCGCTGACCCCGTCACGGCATCGCCAAATACATGCTGTCTCGCTCTCCCCCGCCGTCTCGGGGTCAACATGACAGCGCCATTATTGTCAAAACGGACAAAGAAGAAATCCCGGGTGCGAGTGCGATAATTACCCGCCGTCGGAATAATTGCAGAGAGAGATTTCAGTTCCTTCAGACCTTACACTTTCAAACCCCGCCATCCTGTGAGGGACGCATCCGCCTCGCTGAGTAAAAGCTGCGGTACGTTCAATTATTTCAATATTATATAGAAAAAATTAACTTCTGTGAGATTCTGTGTATTCCCTCCATCACCGAGATCTACACCACACGCTGCATCCGCAAAGCTACCAGCATTGTGAATGACCCCACCCATCCCTCACACGGACTCTTCGCTCTGATGCCGTCCGGCAGAAGATACAGGAGCATCCGAGCCTCCACTACTAGACTCTGCAACAGCTTCATCCACCAGGCTGTCAGACTTCCCAACACCTAACACACTCACACAAAAACTAAACTGAACACCCCACCCCCCCCTTTACACACACAAAGACTGAACTTCACCCACACACACACCCAGTCAGCACAGAGAGACTGACATAACTTTATTCCTTTCAGCAATATTTGCTGCACTCTAAAAAACTATAAACTCTCTACCTCAGTAACTGCTGTGATTATATATGTTCTTTATATTATAGTATGTTACACATCTCTGCACCTTATCCTCACTATACACTTTATTATACCGTATCGGTACTGCACTGTCCTGTCTTTAAATTGTCTCGTCTTTTGTATTTATTGTATTTATTGTTATAATTTTATAATTTTACGTTGCACTGTCGTCACTCCTGCACTTTATGTTGTCTATTGCTTGTTGTTCTATGTTGCACCATGGTTCCAAAGCAACGTAATTTCCTTACACTGTGTACCTGTAATTGTAATGACAATAAAAGCCTCTTGACTTGACTCTTGATGATTTAAGTCTAATTGAGCCGATACTGAGAGCCGATCCCATTATATCCTAGGGATAGGAATCCTGATTCTTCTTAGGCTGAAGGGGTAGATTAGGGGAAGGAATAGGGAGGAGATTTTTCAGATGCACACTTCAAACCGAGGGGTATGAGAATCACTAATAAGATGGCAGAACAAGCGATAAATGCAAGAAACCTACAAATGTATTAAAAAGTATTTTCCTTGTTAAAAGTAAAGATTAGCACTTTTATATTACCATAGTTTAATGTGTAGTTTCAATGTTTTATGGCTGAATTATTCATAACAAGCGTAAAAAATATCGCTAGTAGTTTCTAGTCTCAGTAACTAGCTACCTTGCTAACTTTCCCGTTCCACCTTAAATAGTGCAACAGAGGGCAGGGACTGCAGCATTTAAGGTGGAACAGAAGAATAAAATAAAAGCTAATCAAATGTAATTTCAGCTCCCCATTACAGAGGAATGAATTAAGGAATGGACATTAAAGGGGACATGAAACATTTCAGTTTGTACAAGTTTTCTAAGGGATTAAATATAATGGAATTTATTTGGGGGGGATTTTTTTTATATAAAATGTTTACACACTAAATTATAATATATTTATGTTTGTTACGTTTGAGCTAGGGCGCCGCCATGTTGCCCGTGCAGCACTGGTGACGTCACGAGGTTGGTTGGTTTAAGATCCCAGGCATATAGCTAGAGGAAAAGAGCTTATTGTTTGTGGAGATTATGGATGAAGACAAAGCTAAACTAGGCTAACGTGGAGCATTTACTCAGAGATCTTTCCTGCAGAAACCTGAGCAGAACTTTTCAGATGCTTTTCTGAGAGAGAGACGTTTTGGGAGTGTTTATTCTCTCTCTACGTGGAGCCGTGCAGAACCCTGCAGCGAGTCCACAGCAGGTACTGCCATCCAGTTAACCAGCTAGTTTATATTATACATTTAGCTATTTAACATGCAAAGTCCAGAGTTCATTAAGACTGAATGAAACGAACATGATTTAAGTGGATATTGAAACATCCCGGCGCTGTTTGGTTGATAAACCGTTCAGTTTAGAAGTTAGAATGCTTACTGGGTACTTAGCTTCATCTAGTTAGTGTTAGTTAGTTAGCTAGCATTGGCTAGCTAGAATAAGATAGCTAGCTAAGTAGCTAACGCTAGCTATGTTATCTTTAAATTGTAATTTTATCTAGATTTTCGGTAACGGTACCTCTCGCTGCTCTGCTGGGTGAGCGTGTTGTTTGGCTGGTTCCGTGCGGCTCACAGCTGCCGCTCTCATAGTAACGTTACCATCAGTCAGACGGTCTGTACATCCCAGCTGATCAGAGGAAAAATAAAAAACGGAGGAAAAAAGCCTCGGACTTCAGCTTATTTATCCGGCGCTAATGCTCCCGACTCAAACCCCTCTCCTCCACATAGTCCTGATCTAGAAAGTGCTCGCCACTAACCTCTAGCGTTGCAGCTAACCGGAGGATTCTCACGCTTCAGCGCTGCGAGCCCCCGCTGAAGGTATGAAAGAGAAAGTAAATATTTCTCATTCCTCACCCTATTAAAATTCACTACTCCCAGTATTACTACACACAGGGGCAATACAAAAGTGCCCCCCCGCTCTGCATTGAGTTTTGGTTTGGATTTTATTATTTATTGAGGAGCTAACTTACGGTATTCTCATAGATTATAGTAGTGAGGCGTGCGAGAACCAACCTCGTGACGTCACTTTCAGCGCTGGGACAAGATGGCGCTGCCCTTACTTAAAAAAATGACATTTAGATTGCTTATTATTTTAATTCCGCTTCACTGACAACTGTTAAACTTATAAAATTTGTTAGAGTGAAAATACATTTTGTGAATTAAACTAAATACTTGAAGTGTTTCATGTCCCCTTTAATACTTCACTTCTGTACCATCTCCCCCTTTTCTGAAGATATACAATAAAATACACCCTAAAGTTAACAAGTTAATCAGCAGCAGCAGCAGCAGTTCGGTTAGTGAACTTTACTGAAGCGCTCCTAAAGACGTATCGGGAGCTTGAAGGGTTTCACATATCTTAAGGGAAGGGTTAAACTTAAAAATAAAAGGTAGGGGTAAGTGGTACAGCCAAGGGGTGAAATGGGCCTAAGTCTCATTGTAGAAGCTCATTGGCCATAGCAAGTTGCAGTTCCTTGATACACTGCTAGGTGACATACAGAGCGTTTCTGATCCACACTCACATATTTGTAGAATGTGTAAGACTAGTTCATCAAGGAAAGGGGATAATGGCTTTAAACTGCAGTAACTGGATATCCCTCTCAAGAGTGTGAAAGGCATGTACATGTTTAAGTAACATTTCAAAGCCTTAATCAAAAATGCTGATTGTAGCTAAAGGTCATGGACCACTCATTCTTTTACGAATGTGTGAAAAGGCAGACTGCATGGCTAAGTGCTGGATTTTATACAGGGTGCTGGTTTCTTAGTAGTTCCCAATATTCAGAGGAGCTTTGCAGGAGGAAGAGCTTTCTCTTATAAAGCTCCCCATCTCTATTTTTGATGTTTTTGATAATTCTACGCTAAAAACTCACTTCTGTTACTTTTAGTCCTGTTACTCAAAACATAATAACAGGAGTGAGTGCCAGTAACAGGAGTGAGGAGAGAATTATTTGAACATGCAGTCTATAACCATTTCTTTTAAATAAAGACTTTCTTGAAATAAAATCAAATGAATTAGTGGACCTGCTTTTAAACATGCTTTTTAAATGTTACACCTACAAACCTTGTTAAAAATTAAGTAAAACTGCCTGAGATTGAGCAGTACATGTTTTGAATAGTTAAATATATGTGTTATTAGATTCAGAGTTAAAAATGATAAGGAAAAATACGTTTAATCTGGAATTTGGAGTTACAACAAGCAAATGCTCCCATTAAGTGAAATGGCTCATATATAAATAAATTAGATTTGATTTAATTTGATATACAACTGTGCTTGATTTTATACACCTGTCAGTCAATGAGACTGAATAAAACATTAAATTTCAATGATTTAAATGTGATTAAAGTGTGTCCCAATACTTTTGTGTCCGTACTGTGTAGCTTGAGTCCACAGGAGAGCTGCATCCATCCTCAAAGACTCCACCCATCCCCAGCATGGACTGTTCACACTTCTGCCCTCAGGCCGGAGGTACAGAAGTGTAAAATGCAAGACCACCAGGTTAAAGAACAGTTTCTTCCCCACGGCCATCAGACTCTTGAACACACCTAAGGAATGACCGTGCCTTCAGACTCTAAACACACCTCAGGTATAACCCTGGGATCAGACTCTTGAACACAACTCAGGAATAACCCTGCACTTTACTTCAACATGTTTACATTGCAGCCGTCACTTTACTGTTAATCTTTTTTTAATATATATAGTTAATGTCCATAACTGCATTATTTCGCACTTGCACTTTTTTATACATTTCTTTGCTTAAGTAACTTTTTTTTTTTTTTTATGTCTTTGACAATTAGTTTAATATTTATAACCTTATTGTATTTTTTTTGCACTTTTTCTATCTTCTATTTGGCATTCTTGGCGAAGAGCAAAGAAAGAATTTCATTGTACACTGAAACCCGTTTCTGTACTGTACATATGACAATAAACTCTTTGAATCTTGAATCTTTGAATCTTCTTCTTCCCGTTTTAGCTGAGAGTGATGGAGCAGGACGAGACCCGCTGAGCCACCGCTAGGTAAAGCGCAGCATCCTTTACCTGCAGCAGAGAGATGCAATAAGAGCAGAGAGGTCCATTACCTGCCTGAGACCGTCCCTGCTGTTCTGCATGATCCGCAGGGCGTAGTTGGAGCGCTGGCCCTTGCTGTTGAACTCGATGTGGCCCGTTAGACCTTCCAATTCTACCTATCCAGGAGAGAAGCAGAAACAGGCATGTTCAGACCCAGAGGTGGAAAGTAACTAATTACATTTACTAGGGGTGTCACGATTCTCTTAATCCTTGATTCGATTTTAGTTCCAATTTTAGGGTCATGGTTCGATTCGATTCTCGATTTTATGTTTTCTTTTTTTACAGCAGAGAGGCCTATGCCAGTTTTAGATTAGTCTATGGTCAGTCATTGGTTTAATTCATCAAATTTACAATATCTTATTTCAAAAGGTGGGCTTGATATAAGTGATGCAAAGTGATACAAGTGATCTGTAATACACCACATTAGGCACTAATGGTCAAATTTAAATAATTTAATTAAGATATTTATGTAATGCCATCTAGTGGATTTTTTTGGTAGCAGCAGTGTGCACCATTAAAACAGCAATGTGCAACATAACAAAATAAATAATAAAAAATACAGGAACAGTCATGTACAAAATAATAGAACAATTAGAGCCTTAAAAACTGAACTCTATTCTACTATAACAGTTAAACATGAAAAATATGACTTTAAGACTTTTTTGGTCCCTGAGAATGACTAGTTTTTTTCTTTAATAAAGATATATTAACTTTATCTGAGAGAAAGATGCTCCTTAAGGTACTAAAACCATCATATTTGAGGCTAGACAAAACAACTGTTATTTTTATATTTAAGTTTTATATATTTATATATTTAAGGATGAGAATGTCCACATTCTCTGGAGAAAGAGCTGCTCTTTGAGCTACAGCGTTCTGCACCATTTGCGGGAGGGATCGTCGATCCTCTTTTTAACTTCGATTCTCGAGACCATGACATAATTTTGATCGATTTCGAGGAAATATCGAAATCGTGACACCCCTAACATTTACATTACTGTAATTGAGTAGATTTCATGAGTAATTTGTCATTTTTAGATGGGTACTTTAACTCGAGTAGATTTTTAGATGGGTACTTTAACTCAAGAAGATTTTTAGATGGGTACTTTAACTCGAGTAGATTTTTAGATGGGTACTTTAACCCGAGTAGATTTTTAGATGGGTACTTTTACTCTAGTAGATTTTTAGATGGGTACTTTTACTCAAGTACATTTTTAGATGGGTACTTTTACTCAAGTAGATTTTTAGATGTACTTTTACTCGAGTAGATTTTTAGATGGGTACTTTAACTCGAGTAGATTTTTAGATGGGTACTTTTACTCAAGTAGATTTTTAGATGGGTACTTTAACTCGAGTAGATTTTTAGATGGGTATTTTAACTCGAGTAGATTTTTAGATGGGTAATTTAACTAGAGTAGATTTTTAGATGGGTACTTTAACTCGAGTAGATTTTTAGATGGGTACTTTTACTTGAGTAGATTTTTAGATGGGTACTTTTACTCGAGTAGATTTTCAGATGGGTACTTTTACTCGAGTAGATTTTTAGATGGGTACTTTAACTCGAGTAGATTTTTAGATGGGTACTTTAACTCGAGTAGATTTTTAGATGGGTACTTTAACTCGAGTAGATTTTTAGATGGGTACTTTTACTCGAGTAGATTTTTAGATGGGTACTTTTACTTGAGTAGATTTTTAGATGGGTACTTTTACTCGAGTAGATTTTCAGATGGGTACTTTTACTCGAGTAGATTTTTAGATGGGTACTTTTACTGGAGTAGATTTTTAGATGGCTACTTTTACTGGAGTAGATTTTTAGATGGGTACTTTTACTCGAGTAGATTTTTAGATGGGTACTTTTACTGGAGAAGATTTTTAGATGTGTACTTTTACTCGAGTAGATTTTTGGATGGGTACTTTTACTCGAGTAGATTTTTAGATGGGTACTTTTACTCAAGTACATTTTTAGATGGGTACTTTAACCCGAGTAGATTTTTAGTTGGGTACTTTAACTCGAGTAGATTTTTAGATGGGTACTTTTACTCAAGTACATTTTTAGATGGGTACTTTAACCCGAGTAGATTTTTAGATGGGTACTTTTACTTTTACTTGAGTAGAATTTTAGCAAAGTAAAGGTACTTTTTTCAGTACTGTTTCCAGCTCTGTTCAGACCCCAGCGGACCACGGCTCTGCTGCTTTACCCACACCAGGCTTCAGTGCTTCAGTAATTAATGGGATTGTGTTGACAGAAAAGCTCTGCTCTTCACTGTTAGCTGGAAATTGCTTAGCGATTTAGCAATAAAGAGAGCAGCGGACCCACATCTGAGCTTTCTTAGGGATGAAAGCTCTTTGAGGAAGTATAGCGCAGCACAGCGCAGGACACTCACTAATGATAAACCGATAGACCACAGTGTTTAAAGATAAAGATATCTCAGTTACTGATCCACATACACAATATACAGCTCTGGATTCAGTTTCTGAATCAGTTTCTCTGATTTTGCTATTTATAGCTATATGTTTGAGTAAAATGGTAAAATTTAACATTGTTGTTTTATTCTATAAATTACAGACAACATTTCTACCAAATTCCAAATTAAAATATTGCTATTTAGAGCATTTATTTGCAGAAAATGAGAAACGACTGAAATAACAAAAAAAAAAAATATATGAAGAGCTTTCAGACCTCAAATAATGCAAAGAAAACAAGTTCATATTCTTCTTAACTTTTATTTTTATATTTTAGGTCCTCTGTTAGTTCTTTATTTCCTTTTTATTTATTTTAATTATTTAAAAAGTTTTGTATTATCGCTTACTTTTTTTGCTTATTTTCATTAGTTTATTTTATTATTATTAATAATATTTTTATTATTACTATTATTTTAAATGTATTATTTATTTTTTATTGTACTATGTAAAAGTTAGTTTTAGCTTAATTTTACTTGTTTTTTCTTGTTGTTGTATTAATTTTATCTTCTTTTGATCTTATGTTGCCTTCAAGTCCTTTAAGTGGAAATTAGGAAACGTCATTAGGAAAATACTTTTGTTTATACTTTTGGTCTATTATCATGAAAACAGAGGTTTATTTATTTTATCTCCTCCAAAAGAATAAGATGAATAAGACATGCATTAGTTGAGTGAAATTTTTAACCCATTAGAAACGTGAATCATACTAGACTTTTAAGTCTTTTTTTCATGAATAGCTGGTGATTAATTATTGATCAATTTAAATAAATGTAATTAATGTATTGACCTCGTGTTACGGACACGCCCCCAACAAGGAAATTTGGGGTTTATCTAAAAATCTGAGTTTCCCACTGGAAATTACTGGAGTAAATGTGATATTTCTGACACTACTTAAAGGCAGCATTAAGCTCTTTATCAATTAAATCAATTAAAACGCTTTTTTTATCTTTTATTCATTAAAAAAGATAATGAATATTCATTAAAATGATAATAATAAGAGTAAAAGTAAAGTAAAATGTTAAGAATATCATTACTATCTTTTTATTTGTTTTAAATTTTAATAAATTCTTTACTTTTTATGTGTCAATCTGTTTTAATGGTCTTTTATACATTTTTTTTTCTTTTTATTTATTTATTTTATTCATCTACATTAAATATTGTTTAAAAATGAGTATTTCTTTTTATTCATTATTTATTTAATATTTTGTTCCTTATTATTTCTAATTTCTTTAAAATTAAATGTTTAAAATCCCCTTTAAACTGTAAATGCTCATTGTTAATGGGGTCAACCTTAATTTTAGCCCGAGTTAAAATAAAGGTTGATTGATTGATTTAAAAAAAAGATTAAATGTAGTTATATTTTCTTATTTATTTTCTTAGTTATTATCTTTTTATTTATTTAAAATGTTATAATTCTTTACTTTTTATGTGTCAATTTGTTTTAATGGTCTTTTATACATTTCTTTCTTTTTATATATTTATTTTATTCATCTAAATTAAATGTTGATTTAAAGATCGTTAATGGGGTCACTCTCAATGTATTTCCGAGTTAAAATAAAGGTTGATTGATTGATTTTAAAACGATTAAATGTAGTTAATTATGATATATATATATATAATTATTTTCTTTGTCATGCCAATCCCTGTATTTGTAAATGCTCGGCTACATAGAAAGCAAGGGTTGCCCTCAATGTACTTTTAATTGATTGATTGATAAACATGATAAACTGAGTTAATGATATAAAAGCCCTTGTCTGCAGGACTCGCTCAGGGCTGGAGTTTCGTCCTCTAAAACTCTACAGTATGAGCTGATGATGATTAGTGTGTGCAGTGCAGTAGAACAGGTGAGTGGCAGCGTGTGACCTTTCCCAGCATGCCCGGGTCTCTTACCATCCTCAGGTAGTTCATCAGGCTGGTCCCGTGCTCCCAGATTTTAGAGGACTTGCAGGACAGCTGGGTGGCGCCGACATTCTGGCTGCGGTTTAACTCCTGCACTGCTGCAACTACAGTGTGTACTGCATCAAACAGCAGCGCCGATGACAGCTGAGACACACACACACACACACATACAGAGCAGAGAGCAAGTGGTTAAACCCTGTCCTGGCTGAGCTGGAAGTTAATTAGATCATTAAGAAGCTTTTTATGTGCTGATTTCAGTAATTTCAGTCAAAATATTGTAAATCTAAGCTTACTGTAAAGAAACAGATTTCATTAGAGAAATCTGTGTAGATTAGCATCCACCACTCGTTTTACTTTAATGGCGTTTTCACACCTATAGTCTGAATCAGTTGATGAGTTTGTTTATTTGGAGCGTTTCTCCCTCTGTTTGGTTTGGTTTCACACAGGTTTAAACCTAAACGCACCAAAATACGCACCAATAAACCACAGAGTCCATTTGGGACCAGTTTCTTTTGATCCGCACATCCGCTCAATCGAACCACACTAAAGTTACAAACCGACCAAATAGTGCTGGTGTAAAATGCCCTTAAAGAGAAACTAAACCCTAACCCACTAAACCATAGTTTTTTCCATTAATAGCTGAAATATATTCCTTTGAAGTAATAAAACACACCAGACCTGCTTAAACATTTTAGAAACCTTTCCTAACCTTTAAAAAACGCTTTCATAACGGTTATTTCTGACTCTGCAGCGCCCTCACAAGTCCAACTGTGCTATAGGTGAGGATGACGTTAATACAGACTTTTGTTCGTATAATATGCAATTCAGCCAATCAATAATACCGACCCCGCCTCCCCCGCTCTACCCCCCATCCCAATCCTGCCCCCAGCACACACTCACTCAGCATCCTGACCCCATCCACCCCCCACCAATACAGTACTGAAACTCTGCACTACAATACACAAAGTACTGGTCCCTTCCAAATGGACCTGCACTACTGATATACTTGCACTGTCAATACACACTTTAATTTCCCAAAAACTGTGAACTTTAAGAACTTTAGCACTCATTCACTTTACCAGCCTTAAGCTATACACCAAATTTGCACTACTGTTATATACTATTTATACTGTTATTCCATCTCAATCACCATCAATATTGCACTTTTGTCTTCCGTCTAACGTATGTTTATTGTGTCTTGTTGTTTTGTACATATAGTGTCTCCCACTTTTTATATTATATATCTATTTCTTTATTACTTATATTTATATATCTATTCCTCCCCCACACTACTGCACCTTGTTTTTGTCTCATGTATGTCTATTGTGTCCCTGCTGTATTGTACTCATAGTGTCTCCCATTCTCCTTTATTATATCTATTATCTGTACTTGCTGTAAAATTGGGAAGGAGAGTAACGTAATTTCAATTCTCTGTATGTCCTGTACATATGCAGTACTGACAATAAAACTACTTGACTTGCGATTGGCAGAACTGACCAAAAATAGGGGACCACAGATTAACACTGACCATTTCAATCACTTCTAACTGTGCCATGCTAAAGTGCAGGTAAGGGACTTCTCCTCTACACCTCGTCCTATTACCACACTGATGCTAACATGGAGAGAAACCAGTTAGCACTGCATTATAACATCACACTACAACTACGTCTGGGGGGGTTAGTTTGAGCCAAGGTTTAAAAGCACATGGCTGGATGGACAGACTCTAAAGTGGAAACACTCTCCTTTGCCAACATGCTGTTCTGTAACTCAGGGAGGTGAAACCTAACCCCGATCACATTTTTCACACTATAAGCTGCACTTAAAATCCTTTAATTTTACCAAAAATCACCAGAGCTCCTTATAATCCGGTGCTCCTTATGTATGAACTCTACCAGTCAGGTATTAAGGAGCAGTAAAGCCACTCTGAACACTGAAGTACAGAGTTACACAGGAGTTTCAGTGAAGTTCTCCAGCACCGAGACTGGAGATCGGAACAGTATTAGCATTAGCCGCTAACCGTGCTAAGCATTACCTTTTTCGGCGTTTAGAGGTGAGTTTATCGGACTGTATCCTGTTCGCTTACCCTGGTAAAACAAGCTACGTGGAATGAACCACTAGCTAATAGCATCCTCGCATTTACAAGCTCTAACCGTGGCTAGTGGTTAGCCGCTAATGCTAATGCTGCTGCACCCAGTCTTAGTGGAAATATGGAAATCTTAACTTACTGTAAATAAAGAAAAGCACAAAGCACTTTACTCACCCAAATACACAGTTTTTTAGGAGACAAATCTGTGTAGATTAACATCCAGCGCTCGTTTGACTTTAAAATATATATATATTTTTTTGAATTACAGTTTTGTTTACTTATCTTAGCTTTACTTTAGTTACCTCACTACAACCCCCCTGCATTACCACCTGCTGAATTAGAAGAAAAAACATGGAGGCACCCCTGTTCCTTACTAGTGCTGCATAATGCCCCTTATAATATGGTGTGCATTATAGTGCAAAAAATACAGTATACTAAAACTTTATGTAAATGTTAAAAGAAAAAGTTACTTGTTATTAATTATATTAGTTTATTTTTTTATTATATCAAAGGCAAACTTGGAAGTACAACTCAAGTATACTTCAGCAAACGCCAATGTTCAACTGATAACTTGAATAAAAGTCTATTTTATAAAAGAAGTTCTGCTCTGGTGCCATAATTACGCAACAACAGACCTGCCTACAGTTCAACCAGTTCAGTTCATGATCTTTTATGACTGAAAACTCCAGCAATACTGCTTGATCCCGCAGCAGCTGAACAGAGTCTTAAACAAATATCAATAGTGCTGTTTACTGTCTCAGCTCAAAATAATAAAAGTTCTGAGTTTTCCTGCAGTGTGAAAATTTACTCAGTGTGATTTACTCCACCAAGCAAACATTTATTCATTTTCTTTTTTAGATACTAGAATCAGAAAGATAATTTTAAGATAATATGATAAAAAATGTAAACAGACTCCAGTAGATTTACAGTAGTTAAAGGGTGCTTTACTGCTTCATGGTTAATTGTCAAAAAAATTGTTGTTTTTTGGTTTTAGCTCAATATAAAACCTTTTTTGTGGAATATAACAGCTCTGCTAGAGAAATTACTATGGGCAGCTTAAGCTCACCAGATTATAGGGTGCATTATGTGACACTAGTAAGGAACAGGGGTGTCGCCATTGTAATTCTTTAAAAAAAAGTCAAATGAGCACTGGATGTTAATCTACATATATTTCTCTCCTGAAAACTGTTTATTTTGGATGAGTTTATTTACAGAAAGCTTAGATTTCCAGATTTACACTAAGGCTGGGTGCAGCAGCATTAGCATTGTGGCTTAACGCTAGCACTAGCCGTGGTTAGCGCTAGTGAATGCCACCTGACAGTGCTACACTGAGGAACTCTGAGTGTTCCAGTAAGCCAGGGTGATATTAGATAGCGTTTTATCTTAGCTAGCTAATATCTTGTTTTAACAGGGTAAAGACGCAGACTAAAAAAACAATATAATCGCCTCTAAATGGTGAAAGAGCTAGTGCTCAGTGTGGTTAGTGGGCAATGCTAATGCTGCTCCAGCATTGCTAGCCAGGGTTGAACTGCACGTTTCAACAGGGAAAGTATGATGTCCTTGTTTTAAAGTAATAATTTTGCTCCTGCATATTTTAGAGCATCGGTTTTAGACATAAATAGTGACATATTTTAGCATTATTATGAGAGGGAGTGCTATAACGTGTAATATTGGCACTGCAGCAAGAGGATTAGGATTGAGAAATACTGCTGTAGTAAGGTATACTCCACCTGTAAATTCTGTCAGTTTTTCAGACAGGGATTAAACCTGGTCTTGGACTACAAACATTTTGAATTGATATTTTTCATGGAAATAAAATTATAGTCTATAGCTATTCCTGTGTAGGAAACTGACCCATAATGTTAGTTTTTATTCCAGTAGAGTACTGTATTCTCAGTGTACATCTTTTTGTTGTCTGGCCGTTGCCTTGTTGTTGTTGTGGTGTTTGGATTAGGGATTTGTTGACCCCTGCTTACAGTAATGGCTGTTTTTGCAGATTAGTGCTGGATTTTCTCTAATACAGCTACTTAGCACATGTATCCTGCCTCAGCTTCCTCTCCCCTCTTACAATATTTAGGCTTTTCTTACAGGATTTTTACTAATACCGCAGTTTTACATCAAACTACCAGTAAATGGCATATTCCACTGAAAGGAAATTACATGCATAAATGTGCACACAAAATAACTTTAAAATACATTTTATTATTAAGCATTGTGTCTTGTACACTGACCTAATTGTAAAAGTAAGACATGTTATCCAAAAAATAAATAAAAACTACTTAAAACCACTGAAAAAATAGCATTTGTTACCTGTCCCCTACTCTCTAACTACAAACTTTACCATGCAATATATTTTTATACAATTAAAATCCTTGAAAGATGTATTTTATTTGCATTGTTGTGTGACTCCAAATATTAAAATACACATTATAGTTGTGTCCCACTCAGGTTTCACTCAGTCCTGTTACCGCAACACATTACCCTGATCATCTGAAACAGCTGGAACATTCTACAACAGGAAGTGACATCAGCTGGTTCTGGTTCTAAAGATCATAGGAAGACTTAAGATCATTAAGTTCCCTCATTAGTTTTCTGTACATTTGATCTTATTGTAACGATGACTGAAGAGCTCTCTCAACACTCACAACTCAGTCCTGTTACCTAAATTCATTCTTACATCTTATTGGTTTATTTTTTAAATACACATTTTGGGGAAATCACTAGAATGTGCTCAGTGTGCTCATGCTATTAGCAGTAACATGAATGAATTCCAGTAACAGGAGTGAGATCCAGTAACAACAAAGATTGCCTTTAACAGGAGTGAGTGCCAGTAACAGGAGTGAGTAAAGCTCTCTGGTTTATTGATTTATTAATGTGAATATTAGTTTATGTAAACCACTTTTTTTCCCAATTCTGTTTGATTCATCATTTATCCTTTTGTTTAATAAACTGCATGATAATAAATTTGCCAAATTTCAGGTTTGGGTCTTCTTGATAAGATAAAAATGGCTTCACTTTGTTTAAAAATATATAATGTACACCGAATTTCTCCAGCACCAAGGCTGGAGCATTAGCATTAGTGGCTAACCAGTCCAGCAGTGCTAGCCAGGGTTAGGAGCAGGCTACAGGTTGATAATACATCTGGACGGGAAAATAGCGGTTAGCGGTTTATGCTAATGATGTTCCAGTCTCGGTGCTGGAGAACTAAACTGAAACTTTATAAGTTTCACTGATTATAAGGAGCTTTGATTATTTTTGGGAAAATTTAAAGGATTATAAGTGCAGCTTATAGTCCAATAAATACGGTAAATCAGCATTAGTTATAAAGCAGAGAGCATCTCTCTGGTCACTGACAGGCCGGGGTAGAGGAGGACTATAGAAGTGACAGAGTGTGAGGTTGCTGCTCTGAGCAGGAGGAGGGCATTAGTGCTGTGTAGTGAGATACAGGTCTCCTGGTTAATCTCTGCGCTGGCCCAGCTGCTTAACCCTGCGCTGATAAATGAAAGAGCCCAAGTCCAGGGCTTAACTGTGCTCTACTGTTTCCACCACTGAGGAGACGTTCCAGCACAGTCTCACCGTCACAGTGCATTTAAAACAGCCGGGAATATCCAGGCCAGCGCAGTGCAACAGCTCTGAGTGTCAATTCTTATATCTAATTTTAGTTTATTTTTAAAATACAAATTTTGGAAATATCACTAGAATGTGGATGTTATTAGTATAGCTGCCATGTAGCTATTTTTCATGTTTTTGCTAATTCTATGCTAAAAACGCCTTCCTTTTACTTTCATTCATGATACTTATAACATAAAGAGTAACAGGACTGAGTTCCAGTAACAGGAGTGAGTTACAGCACAGCCTCAACGTTGCAATGCATTTCAAATCCAGGCCATCGTAGTGCAAAAGTTCAGAGTGTCACTTCTTAGATCTTATTTTAAGTTTATTTTTAAAATACAAATTTTGAGGGAAAACACTAGAATGTGCTCAGTGTCCTCATGCTATTAGCATAGCCGCCATTTAGCTTTTCTTCATGTTCATGTTTTCCTATTCTTTGCTAAAAACTCAGTCCAGTTATTTAAAACATCAAGAGTAACAGGAGTGAGTTCCAGCACAGCCTCAACGTCGAATATCCAAGAATATCCAGGCCGGCGTAGTGCAACAGTTTTGAGTGTTAATTCTTAGATCTAATTAGCTAATTATATGCTAAAAACTCATTCCTGTTACTTTTAATCCTGTTACTCATAACATAAAGAGTAACAGGAGTGAGTGCCAGCAACAGAAGTGAGTCTTTCACTGTTGCAATGCATTTTAAACAGGCTGGAATATCCAGGCCCGCGTAGTGCAACAGTTCCGAGTGTTAATTCTTAGATCTAATTAGCTAATTCTATGCTAAAAACTCATACCTTTTACTTTCAGTCCTGTTACTTTCTGTTATTGGGAGTTTCAGTAACAGGAGTGAGTTCCAGCACAGCCTCAACGTCGAATATCCAAGAATATCCAGGCCGGCGTAGTGCAACAGTTCCGAGTCTCATGTTTTTGCTAATTCTATGCTAACAAATCAGTCCTGTTACTCCTGTTAAAGAGTAACAGGAGTGAGTGCCAGTAACACGACTGAGTTTTTCACTGTTGCAATGCATTTTAAACAGGCTAGAATATCCAGATCGGCGTGGTGCAACAGTTTGGAGATTCACTGTAGGGTGAGGGATGCTCTTTTCCTCTGGTGTTTCTGCTGCACTACTAAACTAAAGCTTTTAATGATTTATTAAAGATAAGGTTTAATTAGAAGGGGGAACACGACTCGAGAAACCCAGACGGCTTCTTTAAAAAAACGGAAGCTGTGGATTTTTCTAAAAAAAAAGAAAAGAAAAGAAATAAGAATAAAATCCACCTCGAGGCTTTAATTAGAATATAAAAACAGCGTAAGGGCTTCTAATGAACGGTAACTTTTCTCTGCTTCTGCGAGATCAGACAACATGAAACAAAGACCACCTATGCATTTTTCATTAGCTTTTAAGCTTTCCATTTTGCATGACTTGAAGGAGTTTGAGCGCTGCGCGAGAGCAGGGAGAGAGTACAGATGTTGGCGTGTGCACGCCGGCGAATGCGTCTGTGTTTGTGTGTGATAAATTATAAAAGCCCAGTTCCTCAGTGCTGGGGTTAGGAAGAGTGCTAGTCATGGAGAATGGGCAAACATCTTCCCTCACACCCTCTGCTCCAATAGAAATACAAATATGAAACGATGATACGCTGCCTAAACTAAGAAGCGTACAGTAGTGAGAGCCATGCAGAGATGAGTTTTTATTAATATAAGATCTTATTAAGTTCAATTTTAAGCATTAATAAACTCATACAGGTTGCATTACATAAGACACAGCTCTTGCACCATTTTAAAAGTCAAATTTAATGCTTATTAAGACCTTAATAAATATAATTTAACACCCAAATATGTAGTGATAATTTATTTTGTATACAATATTGGTAACACTTTATTTTAAGGAACACAAATTAGGCACGTATTAATGTCTTATTATTATTTGCTTAATAAAGCCTTAATTAGACATTTGTAAATTATTTATTCACTATTTATTAAGCTTTATTCTGTGTTATAAGTGTTATTGGTGCTTAATTAGGGGTTTATTATGTGTAAATGATTAATAATGGCTGTATTATTTCTTATAAAGCACAATACACAGTTATGTTACATCTAACAGAAAATAAAACCGCTTAAATTCAATAGAGAATATATTTGCTAAAATGTGTTTTCATTTTTGACATTCAACTTCTGTACATAAGAAGTCAAACACAGTTCTTTTTAGTGTGTAATTAGTGATGAACAGAAGCTCACTTTAGAATATGGTGCACTTCTTAGTCTATTAGTGGTTATTAACCCCTTATTAACTCTTAATAAACTCCAGCACAGCCATAACCTTACCAAACTCACACAGACAAACTGCAGCCAATTCTACACTAATAACATGTAGAATTAGCTAATAATTAATGCTTAATAATCTAATCTGCTTAACAGGATGCTAACATAACTGTTTATTGTGCACTATAAGAACTAAAATAGACATTATTAATCATTTACACATAACAGACCACTAATTAAGCACCAATAACATTTATAACGCAGAATAAAGCCTAATAATAAGTAGTGAATAAATCATTTACAAATGTCTAATTAAGGCTTACAGTGTGAAAAAATATGGTATGTGACTATGTTAGCTAGCTTAACGCATCACTCTCTGTTTTATTCTAAGCTATTTCTGCAATTCCATAAGAAAAATTCACACTCTAAACTTGACTCCAGCTCATTGTTTAACTGGTCAGGAGACAGTTAGCCAGATCATTGCCTGTTTTGTAGTCCTTCTAGGATCCAAGCTGTCTCCATCAATCAAACGTATCTATAATATTTAGTCTTGTTTGACTCTCATCTAATCTTATTTATTTACTCTGGCTGTTGTGTTCTAACTTCCCATGATTGCTGTTAAAGAAATACATACCGGTGTCCCTGCGAAAGGGGCGTGGTCACAGTTCTCCTGCCAGGAGCGGTTGAGGCTAAGAAGAAAGTCCTGGAAGAAGGGGTGTGTCCTGTTGAAGACAGAGAAGCCAACGATGTTCACCCGCTGATCAGCTACATCATCCAGTCTAAGCAGAGAGAACTCCTGTAGAAACAGAGAGGCAAGATTCGGGTTTAGTTAAAACTGGGGCTGCGCAATATATCGATTAAACATCGTCATCGCGATACTTGCTTTCACAGTGCATTTTGCCTTAATATTGGTCAAATAACATAATATAATATAATATTTTGGTAAAGATGGTGGTTATAGTGTGTTTTATACCATAACTTTGCTGTTTGAACTACACTTGATCCGACATAATTTATCATAACATTATCAAACTAAAGACTGAGTCGTACTTGTCTGTAGTTTATGGAATAAAACAACAATGTTCATTTTACTCAAACATAAACCTATAAATAGCAAAATCAGATAAACTGATTCAGAAACGGAGGTGCTCTCTTAATTTTTTACAGAGCTGTATATATATATATATATATATATATATATATATATATATATATATATATATATATAGTTGAAAATTCCAATACCATGCAGCCCTAGTTAAAACTGTAAAATTTAAGTTAAACCTGACCAATCCATTATGATCACATCTCTAGGGGTGTATAAAAAAGGGTTCAGAAATACTCTGTGTTATCCTAACCTAATTTGCTACCCCATAAGAAAAATACACACTCTAAACTTGGCTCAAGCAAAGTGTTTACCTATTTAGAAAACAATTAGCCAACTCAAAACCTGTTTTGTAGTCCTTCTGGGATCCAAGCTGTCTCCATCTATTAATTGTATCTATAATGTATCTATAATGAGACTGACATAATGAGAACTTACTGTGATCTATACCTATTTCCAGGTCTTTTCACAGTGTTGAAATATAAACAGCATTTGGGCCAATCAGGGCCAAGATCCTGATAGAGGTTGACCCATTTGGTACTTTTAGGTCAGACTTTTTTGTGTTGACATTTTAAGCATCAATCCCATGACAAATATATCAAAAATATAGCAGGGGAAATAAACTGTACTACATAGAAAGTTCTATATATGATCAGCCCTGGTAAAAATGCTGCAGTGTACAATCTCTAATAATCCCTAATAATGATCAACATTATTGTACAGTTATTTATTTGCTTATGTAGATATTTTGCTAACTGAGATATTAAAAAATACAAGAATTTATTAATAATGCACTTCAAATATCTCCATATATCCAGGATTAAAGTATAATACATGTAGATATATAATGGGACATGAGAACAGTGAGAATTTTTCTTTTGATAAAAACAGTAAAAAAATTATCGTTGGAGATGTTATTGTGTTTGAAACAATATGGCACACCCGTAGTAACTAGTAAATATACCAATATGCCAAAAGTCATGGGAGAGCAGTATGTAAACTGATCATGAAATGTTAAGTTCAGGGGATGGCTTGGGAATGCCCTCACGTGTATAGTAAGGAATGAACACAGGCCAACATGCTCATGGCAAGGCAAAGTTAATTTATTAGTTTGAAGGACGCCTGAATGAGGGTCACCCTCAATGTTTTTCCCGAGTGAAAATAAAGGTTAATTGATTGAGTGTATATAACTAAATAAATATATAACTATATATAACTATATATAACTATAACTAAATAAAGTGTTAAACGAAGGGTAAAATGTTTTGCAAATTAAATATGCAAGGGATGAATGTATACTTCCATACTAATTAGGAATGGCAAATCATTACTGGTATTAAATAAAAGCTTTAATAAATAAAAAAAACTCTTTTGGAGATTATTTTAAAAATAAAGTGCAAAAAACAAGTTAAGGACCATTCAACAATATATACAGCAGAACTGTTGTAAATTGTGGGTCAACAAGCAAGTTTCTACTGTTTTAAGCAAGAAAAAAGTCCAGCAAAATTCGTTTTCGGTGTCCTCAGAGTAGGAAAAACTTAAAAATGAGCAGAACTAGACTAAATAACTGATTCCCAAAGGACAAACTATTTCAGATACCATCACACCATCCACTCAGTAAACTCTACCTACAGTAACTCACATCTCCAGATGGTCGGCCACCAAAAAACAGTAAAAAATAGTAAAAAACAGTAAACAAATAGTAAAAAACAGTAAAAAAAAAAGAAAGAAAAAGAGGCCTAAGGGAACAGTTCTTCGCATTATTTGAGGTCTGAAAGATCTGAATCTTTTTTTTGTTATTTCAGACATTTCTCTCAGCTCAACGCCTGTTTTGTAGTCCTTCTGGGATCCAAGCTGCCTCCATTTATCAAACGTATCTATAATGTATCTACAAAGAGACTGACAAAATGAGAATTTACTGTGATCTATAGCTATTTTCAAGATCCTGATAGAGTTTGACCCCTTTGGTACTTTTAGGTCATGTGTTTTTTGTCGTGACATTTTAAGCATCAATCCCATGATAAATATATCAAATATATAGCAGAGGAAATAAACTGTACTACAGAAAGCAGTGGTAAAAATGTAGCTGTGTACAGGTAAATTCTTTTTCAGTGTCCTCAGAGTAGGAAAAACTTAAAAATGAGCAGAACATGTTTCCTCCAGGACCAGATCTAGACTAAATAACTGATTCCCAAACGACAAACTATTTCAGATACCATCACACCATCCACTCTGTAAACTCTACCTACAGTAACTCACATCTCCAGATGGTCGGGCCACCAAAAAACAGTAAAAAAAATAAAAAGAGGCCTGAGGGAAGAGTGTATTGAGCGATGAGAAAGTGATGTCCGGTCTGCTGTCGACTCGCATCCTCAACACAGGGGATAGATATCTCAGCGGAAGGTTAATAGAGATGTCCCTGCAGTCCTGAGGCCGACACTATTACAGCCCACCCATCTGACACCATCACCGGCTGGAGACGCTGATGACAAGTTATAAACCCCGGCTCACGCTGCAGATACATCATACCCACAAGTACAGAGAGCGGGGGATGAGGCAGGAGGAGAGGAGGAAGAAGATTGAAGGAAAAATAAAGTATTTCCTACACTTCCTCTGACTTTTATTTTACTGCAGACAAAATAAACCCAGTATATGTGTCATGTTCTGTCTGGTCAAAGTCGTTTTATATGCTAACACACCTTTCTTTCTTCCTACCTTTCGAACTTCCTTCCGAATTTCCTTCTTTACAAACTTCCTTCCTTCTGAAAACTTCCTGCCTCCTGAACTTCCTTCTAAACTGCCTTACTTCCTTTCGAACTTTCTGCCTTCCTTCCAAACTTCCTTCTGTCTGTACCTCCTTCCTTCTGAACTTCCTGCTTTCCTACATTCTGAACTTCCTGACTTCCGAACTTTCTGCGTTTCTTCCTTCCTTACTTTCTGCCTTCCTATCTTCCTTCAGAACTTCCTTCCTTTGAAACTTTCTGCCTTCCTTCCTTCCTAACATGCTGCCTTCATTCCTTCTATCTGAACTTTCTGTCTTCCTTCCAAATCTTTCTGCCTTCCTTCTGAACGTCCTGACTTCAGAACATTATGCCTTCCTACTTCCTAACTTCCTGCCTTCCCTCCTTCTGAACTTTGTGCCTTCTGAAATTCCTTCCTTCTGAAAATAGGCCTTCCTTCTTTCCAAACTTTCTGCCTGTCAAACTTTCTGCCTTCCTTCCTTACGAACTTCCTTACAAACTTGCTGCCTTCCTTCCTTCTGAACTTCGTGCCTTATGAACTTCCTACCTTCTGTCCTTCCAAATTTCCTGCCTTCCTTTTGAACTTTCTGCCTTCCTTGCTTCTGAAATTCCTGCTTTCATTCCTTCTGAACTTCCTTCCTTTCGAATTTCTGCCTTCCATCCTTTTTTCCTTCCTTCCTTCTGAACATCATTTTTCACTGCCAGGCGGCATAAGCTAGTGCTAGCAGTTAGCTGCTAACGCTAATGCTGCTGCACCCAGCCTTAGTGGAAATCTGTAAATCTGAGCTTACTGTAAATAAACAGAGGTGCTTTTTAAAGAGTTTTCAGAAGAGAAACCGGTGTAGATTAACTGCTTTAAAGTTCTTTACCTGCTAAATTAGAGGGAAAATGTGGCGACACCCATGTTCCTTACTAGTGTCGCATAATGTAATATAAAATCTGCACAAATTATAATGGAAAATAGACCAGAAAATAGATGTTCATTGACAGTGAGACTCATAATTCAAAGCGCTTTATAGTCTGAAAAATGCGTTAATGGATCTTGAACTGAAGAAAATTTTCAAAATAGAGAAAAGCAAGTAACTTAGAAAGAGAGACAGAAAGAGAAAGAGTGAAAAAGAGAGAGAGAGAGAGAGAGAGAGAGAGAGAGAGAGGGACAGCGGCACTGGTGTGAATCTCCACAGAGAGGCAGCGAGACACACTGAGGCAAATCCCTGGTCTTAGATTCGGTAGCATGGAGCAAGTCTGGAGGAGCCCAGATCAAAGCAGCAACACTGCAGCCCTCTCATTACCAACACAAAGCCACACACACACACACACACACACTGCGCAGGATGAAAGAGTGCACTGAGAGAGGAGAGGAACGAGGGAGGGAGGCACTGTGGGAGAAAAAGAGAGGAAGAATATACTGCAGAGACACAGAGAGAGAGAGAGAGAGAGAGAGAGAGAAGACTCCAGGGAGATAGAGTGTGAGAGTAAGAGAGAGAGCCCTAGCTGAATTCCTCTCTCTCTTTCTCTCTCTCTCTTTCTTTTTCTCTCTCTCTCCTCATTCCCTCACTCCATCCAGCCCCTCTGCTCTTTGTTTAGAGGTGACACCTCCTCTCCGTGTCTCTCCAGGACAGCCATCTCCACGTTTGATTTCAACAAAGGCCCGTCTGCCACTCCTGATGACAAGCAATTTACACTCAGAGCGAGTTTTACGGCGGCGGCGCTGGAGCCGTGGTGTTATCTCTGTGTGCGCTGCAGGTAAATGCAGCCGCCGCTTTGTGTTTCAGGGCTGTTTTGTTCGGCGCTGGAACGCTTTCTAGGAATTCTGCCAGAGTCGTGTTTGTTAACCCCGGTCCTGCAGTAGATAACTCTAACATTAGGCAGAATTCCTGGATCAAACCTCATACCTGATCCAATTAACTACTGTAGGGTGGGGCATTTCACCAGAATTAGTGATGGGCCTATGCACTGTTTTAGTTTTGATCCAATACAAAATTTCGATATATTATACATCAGCTGCCAGAGCCCCGAGAGAGTACAGTTGTTATTGCTCTCTCTCTGGGTGGGTACAGTACAGTAGATGGCTGCGTCTGTGAGCTGATGTATCAGAACCGATTCGCTGCGCTTTCCTCCGAGCGTTAGCGCTGTGATGCTACTCAACAATGCTTCAGCTATCAGCAACAGTTCAAAAAGAGGCGGAGTCTGATTTTCATGTGTAATAGAGGAGTACTAATGAGTGGGTTAGGTAATTGGCCGTGTAAATTGGGGAAAATGGGATAGAAATTAGAAATAAAATAATATATATGATATCTGTCCATCTCAAGTGAAACTGCACTCAGAGAACTCATTATTCCACTCTGTATTAGAGAACTATTTGAGATAATGCCAGGCTTAAAGGCTATTTCACCAATCTTTACTGACTATAGAAAGTTTCAAAAAGCTGCAGATTTATCCCAGAAAAACATGGGAAAGATGGGCGTGCTGCAGGTACAGATCAGAGCTTGTGGAAGATGAAGGTGAAGCTAAATGCTAAGGACATTTCACACAAAACGACGATAAATAACAGAATGTAAAGCGTAATTACAGTAATTACATTACCTGAACGTAGCTTTCAAAGACTGGACTCAAAAGCTACAATCGCAACTGTGGTAATTATACATCTCATTAACATGTAATTATCCTGCTATATTAGCAGGTGAGTGCTGTAATGTACAGGTTATTTATGACACGTACGGAGTTAAACGGTGAGGACTGTGGAGTGTGTATTCCCATGAGGCATGTGGAATACAGATGTATATGTGTAGTCAAATGCATTCTGGGTAGCATGTGGGTTAAGTGGGGTCCCAGTGCACATGCACACCTTATTGATTAGCATACGAGAGAGAGAGAGAGAGAGAGAGAGGTTGACCCTTATCACACTCTCACTCTCTCTATAGTGCTCTCCCAATCCTATAGGGAATATTTCTGTAATTACTCCCGCAGTACAACTTAATATATTATCACCAGAGGATTCTGGGTAAGCGAGCTGGTCTTAATGCATGGCTCTCATGGGTGAAATTCAACACACAGAATGGACGGTCACCAATTAACAGGATACAGTATAAAATTTTATTGCTTTTTTTTTTTAGAGCATTTCTATTGGTCCTTTTTATAAGGGAACATTTGCATTATGTCAAAACTCACTTTTGTCACTGTTATAAAGCTTTAGTAGCCTTAGAAATTAAAGCACAATAAACAACAATGTTCGGTACCACTTTAAAATAAGACTACCCTTATAAAGAGTTTATAAGTGGTTTATAAATTAGATTATTCACTATTATTGATTATGTTGTAAATGCCTTAAAATCGATTGATAAGCAGTTACAACCCATCAGTTAAAAGGTAACAGGGATCCGTTGTCTGCTTAGTCATTTCATTCAACATAGTTCTTTAATTTATAGTAAATTATAGTTTATAGTGAATTAAACACACTTACATATACATTAGTATGACAGGTTTAATGCTGATTGATGGAATTGTGTTGTATTGTATTGTGTTGTATTGTCTGTCTGCACTTTTGTACTGTTGCACTATTGTTCTGTCTACACTGTGTTTATGTGCACCATGGTCCCTGGAGGAACGTTGTTTCGTTTCACTGTGTACTCTGTATATAGCTGAAATGACAATAAAAACCACTTTGACTTTGAAAACACAGAGAAACTGAGTCGTTCGTCGTAAGTGTTGCTGAACTATTTCCAACACTGCAACTTCCCGAGCCAACGCAGTGATGCCCCTGCAATGTATGATACTTTTCACACTGTTCTCCAGAATTTTGTTTAACACCGTGTACAGAAACATTCTTCTGACTGGCACCGCATGCCAACGCTAAGCATGCAGACGGGCAAACTTGTTCTCGGTCCTCTACACACTCCACACACTCCAGTCTGGAACACACGCCTGTACCCAGAGCACGGGCTGATCGGCTGCAGGAAAAAAACAGTGTGAGGATGAAAAGTATGGGAGACAGGAGGACCCAGGGGAGCCGGAACGGGCCCTGATCTCTGGCAGGATGGCAGGCAAAAGAGAGAGGGAGAGAGAGAGAGAGAGAGAGAGAGAGGGAGAAAGAGAGAGAGAGAGAGAGAGAGAGAGAGAAGATGGTGAGATACTGACAGGTTGGCGATGAGCCCCCTGACACAGCCTGTCACCTACAGATCAGTCAGAGCACCAGGAGCTGGGCCAGAATAATGCCTGAATGCTGGCACACACACACACACACACACACACACACACATCGCTCACACCCACCCACATGCATGCATATTGTTTGTTTGTTGTGACGCAGCCAAAGCAGGCATGGAATAATGAGATCCCCCGAGAACACACTGATCCCTCATACAACAGAACAGAAGGGTGCCTACACACACACACACACACACACACACACACACACATACCCACACATTTATTACTGCATGTCTGCATGTGAGAGGTCATACCCACACACACACACCCTTTTATTTCTATACTGCTATACAGTACTGTGCAAAAGTTTTAGGCACCAAAGCAAAGAATAATCTATTCCAATATCTCCAATACTTCCGATCAGGGGTCTTAAACCCGCGCCCGCGGGCTAATTGCGGTCCGGAAGAACGATATTTTGTGGCCCGCTACTTGAAATCAAATTTTAGTGTCAGTGCAGCCCTCCCACAAGAAAGACACACCCTCTCCCCGTCAACCAGAACAACACATCCCATTCATTTCAGTGGGTAGAGCCGCTGCATGCCGCGGTTCATGCTGGGTTGTGTTGAGCGCAGCTCCGCCCTCCGACAAAAAAGTTCAGCAGAGCTCAACTTTATCCAAATGAATCTGCCCACCGCACTGCATCCAGCCAATCAGGGAACAGCAGGCTGCGACTTCACACTCATACATACGAGCTTCATACACACAGAACAGCTGCCTTTCAACCACGGTGTAGAAGCTGAAAACGGAGGAATATGGATTTATGTAACTATATAAAAATCTTAAACTTATGATTGACTACATCTGTTGCTTCATTTGAATTCAAAAACATCACGGGTAGAGTCTGCCCCTAATTCCAAAACAGAATCTAACAATGTTAAAATGGGTTAAGCTGGAAACTCTTCAAATTGTGAGGAAACAAAAAACTGCAAGCGTATGATAAAACGAAACAATAAAAATGCTTCAGAACAATTTTTTAAAGTTAAATTGACTGATTTAAGTACAACAGATTTTTTTCTCATCCTGTAAAGTCATCATTTTGGAAATGTTTAGAAAATGACTTTTTTCCAGACAGCAGAACGTTTTCTACATTTACACCATATTCATAACTCCAACTTCAGCAACCAAAAAAGAAACAACTAAACTAACTTTTTTTTAACATTTTTGGTCTGAAAAAGAATGAAAAACCCAACACCATTACAATTTTCAGTACATGACTCACAATTGACAAAAATAACTATTAATCTTCCAAACAGTTATTCTCATAAAGAGAAAAGTAAAGACATTTGAAATCCAATATAACAGAATCGCTCAAACAGGAGAAACCAAACAGCAATTAGGCAAAAAAAATTCTATTGGTTCTACTGGTTAACTGATATTCAGGCAGGGTTTGTGTGTAAATAGAGATCATTCTGTTCTAACTCTCTCCAGTGCAGAACAGCTTTAGATCTTTTCTTCCCACTGCTATTAAACTCTATAATGAGTCTCCTTACTGCAGAGACATTACTGATCTCTTATATTCTGAACTGTGCTGATCTTAACACACTGCTATGTCATCCTATGTCATTTTATTCTATTATCATCACTGTGTTATTATCTAAGGCACTCGTTTTACTAGAATTTTACTGTTATTCTTTTTATCTGACCTGCTGGTTTTTGATTAAGTTTCACTCTCATGTTACTGTTGCTCCTAGTAATAACATTTATTTATTTTCCAACTGCAATAATACATATGCTGCCTCTGAAGACACTTAAAATACCCTCATTCGCCAGGTTTATTATTTTTATTTTTATTTATCTTTTTTGGGTGCTAATAGCTTTTGTTTTTTTTATTTTCTTAATGTATGTTTGATTATGTGTGTCGTATGTACAGCACTGTGACACTGTGACATTATCTTATCTTATCTTATCTTATCTTATCTACTCTTGGTTCCTGTATTTACTGTCTATGTTCACATGCAAAGCTTTACTCCAATCTGAATTAATTCATTCCGATTATAGAATCTGTGTTTATCTGTGTTTATATGAACACTTTTTCCTGCAATAATCTGAGTAAACTCTGTGTTTATATTCATGCTAACAATTAATCCGATCAAACAAGATGCGCATGTTGGCTTAGAGTGGTCCAGCATGCTAAAGTGCTGCTACTATGAACGCGAAATCGCTAGTTTGAATCCTGTTCATGTAGCTTGCCATCAGCTGCCGGAGCCCCGAGAGAGCCCCACAGTTGTCCTTGTTCTCTCTGGACGGGTACAGTAGATGGCGCTCTCTCTTTCCCCTCATCACTCCTAGGGTGATGTGGATCATCACAAGGCTGCGTCTGTGAGCTGATGTATCAGAACCGCAGAGTCGCTGCGCTTTCCTCCAAGTGTTAGCGCTGTGATGCTACTCGGCAAAAAATAAAAAAATGCTGCATCAACAAAAAACCTCATATTTGAGAGACGGATGCGTTAGCAGCTCATATGTGTAATTGAAAACCTCTGGAATATAATCCAGAGGAAGATGGATGATCTGCTTGAATCTTTGCACCAGGAGTAAAGCGGCATAAAGTTGTCCAAAAGCAGTGTGTAAAACTGGTGGAGGAGAACATGATGCCAAAATACATGATTAAAAACTGTGATTAAAATCCAACCAGGGTTATTCCACCAAATATTGATTATTTCTGAACTCTTAAAACTTTATAAATATGAACTTGTTTTCTTTGCATTATTTGAGGTCTGAAAGCTCTGCATCTTTTTTTGTTATTTCAGCCATTTCTCATTTTCTGTAAATAAATGCTCTAAATGATTAAAATACTTTTATTTGGAATTTGGGAGAAATGTTGTCTGTAGTTTATAGAATAAAACAACAATGTTCATTTTACTCAAACATAAACCTATAAATAGCAAAATCAGAGAAACTGATTCAGAAACTGAAGTGATCTCTTCATATTTTACAGAGCTGTAGACTGTGAAAGTATTACTGGAAAGAAAGCTGTGATTGGCATTTATTTCTCTTTGATATGTGTATTATACGAGTTCCTCTGCTTGATTGCTGCTATTATTATTAGCACAATGGATGACCTACTGCAGGATGTTACAGGAAAACGTGGGAGCTGAAACTGTTGAAACTGATTGGATCTTGCAGAATAAAGCTGAGTGTTTTAACCTGGAGGCAAAATGAAATGAAATCTCTAAAGCTGACTGACGTTTAGAACAGCTTAAATGTGCAGGAAAAATGTCAATGTTTTAAACTGCTCTCAAATAATTTTACAAGATTCATGAGTCTGATCCAAAGCTAAAGCATTAACCCTCCCAAGACCCAAACTTTTATATGGCGTGCATTTTTTATTTCTCTCTTCTATTGGGCTAATTGGCACCTGATTAGTGTAAAAACAAAGAATCATCTTTTTACATGATGTAGTTTTTATGAAAAATGATGCCCACATATGACGACTTCAGTTTTATATTTCGAAAGAACACAACAAAGTTGCAATTAGTAAAAAAAAAAAAAAAATTAAAAATCTTCTGCCACCACTAGGTGACAGTATAATGGCCTCATAAGAGGACACCAGGCCCATGTAGAGCGAAATTAAGTGTTGTGGTCTAGACAACTCAAAATGTGATGTCCACACATGTGGACGCCAGGTCCTAGTAGGTTAAAATGTCTAGTTGTATGTCTCTAGTATGAATGAATGCCATGTGAGCTGTTTGTTTTTGTGAACAAATGCTGAGGTGTTTCTGTTTAACCCTGTTTTAGATCACTGATTCACTGGTCTCTGAAGAAAGACAGGTTTTGGGTACTTACTTATAAATATTCATACATGCAAACATTTCGCCTCTAATTGGCTAACCAATCGCATCCTCCAACCACAGTCAATTACAGATCTAAAACTCAAAGGAGAAAGATAGTTGTCTTTTACGATGCGTCCTGTACATTCACACTCCTGGACACTTTTTACACTCATATACACTTGCACAGGTTTGTATTCAGTATTGTTGTATCTGCTGATACCTGTTTTCCTTTTTTATTTTATTTATTTTACCTCCTATCTACGGTTTGGTTACTTTCATACTTTGTATAGTTTTTTTATTGTATGTATTTATATATTCTTGTATATATTCTTTGACCACTGTAGTAGGTGAGATACTTATCTTTAGCATTTTTTTTTTATTCATATGTTACAAGGTATAGTTAATTTTTCCAGACTTAATTAGCATCTTCTATAGTTTTATATTTCTTACTGTGCTTTCTTACTGCACCTCCCCTACTATTGTCTATCTATCTATCTATCTATCTATCTATCTATCCATCCATCCATCCATCCATCCATCCATCCATCCATCCATCCATCCATCCATCCATCCATCCATCCATCCATCCATCCATCCATCCATCCATCCATCCATCCATCCATCCATCCATCCATCCATCCATCCATCCATCCATCCATCTATCTATCTATCTATCAAAAAGCTGTTGTGTTGGTATGAGTGGATCAAACGCAGCAGTGCTGCTGGAGTTTTTAAACATTCTGTCCTCTCTATTATACACTCCTACCTAGTTGCTTTAGAATTCAATTAAATCCTAGCTATTACTAGCAATTAGGGGTGTGCCATATCATATCGTATGCAATAATATAAACCCTGAAATGTGGTGCCATAATATCACCCACCCCTGATTATCACATCAGGGTTCTACTTTTTTTTTTACTGTTTTTATTAAAAGAAAAAATCACACTGTTCTCATTTCCCATTATATATCTACTAGAGACAGATTATATCTGTCCAGTATCATTTATTTTACTTTAATCCTGGATATATGGAGATATTTAGAGTGCATTATTATTATTAGTATCATGACTAATAATAATTCTGGATCATTGACTTCTGTTACTGTAAATTTGATACAATTCTTATATTTTTTAATATCTCAGTTAGTTAAATATCATGATATATTATTTTAGGGCATATCGTCCACGCCTACTAGCAATGCACATACATTTTGAGACAGGAAAATTGAATTTTCTGTTGAATTGAAGTCAAACAACTCTGTATATTGATTTTTTTGCAGTGACACGGCATCAATTAAATGCTTCATTTTTATTTATTTAGAAATAAAGCAGCCATATATACATTTTAGCTCAGTCAAGCTGCAGCAATATTGAAATTCAATTGTGGCGTCAGAGTGATTATCCTAATCGCTGGAATGAATGCAGCATGCAGTGTTTTGGGCAATAAGTCATTTCATGCTCGTATCAAATTGGCATGTAAATTCAGTTTGGGTGCGAAAGGCTCCTTCGGACTGTTAATGACCGTATTCAGGGCGAGAGGTGGTGAATGAGTAAGAGAGCGGCGTGGAGAAGCTGAACAGAAAAGGAGAATTTCTGACACGGCCGTCCTCTTTCTCTCAGACGGAGCAGCAGAATTGGATTACTGTGTGCAGGGTGCAATATTATACACCCGTCTCAACGCCTCGGCCGGGAGATTGAATTCCTACCTTTACTGCAATGTCATTTTCAGACTGGAATAATAGTGTGTATGCATATGAATATATATTTTTTTATATTATTTTCTCATTTGCAGGATATTGCTGTGGGTCTTTGATTATGTCTAACAGCGAGGAAAATGTCATTTACTTCAGGTTGCAAAGAAGTGACTTTTAAACCATAGTCAGTATTCAATATTCACCATACTGTACAATTTCTGAATTTAGGTGCTAAAATATAACAGAATATAATATATCATGTTTAAAGCTTAATGGTTGCTTTCAATAGAAGCTTTCTAGGAATATTAAATCAGGACAGTTTAATTTCAAGATTTTAGTATTTGTAACAACTACTACCACCACTGGGTAGACATTTTTATTTAGATTTATTTTGTTTTCCCATTTTTGCACATCACTGATGTTTGTATATTTCTTATATTTATTATATAATGGCTGAAACGTTCGTGTTTTATCTGTGATGTTAAATAAATACATTGGATATTATACGAGTGCTGTTTGATCTTCTTCAATTTTTTAGATTTATAAATGCAATAATAAAAAACTCAATTGTGTAATGCTGATTTTATCCACCAGTTGATAATCTTGAAATAAGATATTATTGTTTTATAGCTAAGCTACAAAAAAAAGCTGATAATGTAAGCTAATGTAAATAGCAATGTTTACTATAGGTGGGCGATATGGCCTTAAAATAATATCACAATATTTAATGGTATTTTCGCAATAACGATACTCTTGGAGATTCTTTATGACAAAACACTGCGTTAAAAAATTATTTTAAGAATAAATTGTATTATTGCATATGATATGATATAGAACACCCCTAACTAAGATATTAAAAAATATGAGAATTTTATCAGATTTCTAACAGAAGTCAATGATCCAGAATATCATGATACATGATTAAAGTAAAAAAATGATACTGGACAGATATAATCTCTAGTCTTTAATAGATATTCAGTAAAATGGGAAATGAGAACAGTGTGAATTTTTCTTTTGTTAAAGAAACACAGTAAAAAAGAACCCTGATGTGATAAATAATTAGGGGTGGGTGATATTATGGCACCATATTTCAGGGTATAATATCTTTAATCACCATATTAAAAAATGTTGGTAATTGTATTGTGTTTGATACGATATGGCACATTCCTAGTATAGACAAAATAACAAAAATAAATAAATTCTACTTAAGTAAAGTAATGAAGTATTTGTACTTATTTACACAAAAAGTAGATACACAGCGCTGTCTCTGTGTCTGTGTGAGTGACAGGCTGCTGCTGCCTGAGAAGCGTGAGGGGGAGGGGCATGAGTTAACACGAGGTAACCGCATGGCCTCCATCTTCCACATGGTTGGGCATGTGCTTGTGAACGTGAGCACGTGTGGAAAGCTGTGCTCCTCAGTCCAGCACAGTTTAGCAGCGCAGATATTTCCAGTTACAGCTGAATTCACGCGTTTAATCCCAGAAAAACAAACGCTTTAATTAGACATTTAAATGCTGATTAAAGGGCCAATTACTGTTGTTTTGCTGTTTCCCTCGTGTTTTGAGAGCTCGGCTCTGAATCAGCTCTTTATTGATCAGGACGCGAGACAGCAAAGCGTGGGTGGGGGCAGGGCTGGTGACGTCATGGGCCTTGCATTGTTTAATATCGTAATATATACACTCTAAAAAACAGAGGTACGATATGAGTACTTTTTTGTACTCAAAGGTACACTCTTCACAATTGTACCCTCAAAGGTACAATATTGGTCTTTACAGGGTCAGATTTGTTCCCTCTGAAGTACAAAGTAACTTCTAACAGCAATAAGTACAGATTTGTACCATTTAACCAGCCAAAGGGTACATTCAGTATTCTGTATCACTGTACTAATAAACAATATTTATTTTAACTTCACATTTTTCATTTGAAAGCCAGACAATTTTGGATCATCAAGTTTTTGAGCCATATTTAGTTGATGATACTGTTTATAATCTTTATAATCTTTACTGGCACAAAAACATGAGTACAAAAAAGGACTTTCACTGAAAGGTACTTTATTGTACCTCAATATAAGGTACAGCCCCAGCGACAAGCTTTGTACTCTTTTAAGTACAAATCTGTACTTACTTTTCTTAGTGTGTAGGGGTTGGACAATGAAACTGAAACATCATGTCATTTTAGTGTGGGAGGTTTCATGGCTAAATTGAAGCAGCCTGGTGTTCAATCTTCATTAATTGCACATTGCACCAGTAAGAGCAGAGTGTGAAGGTTCAATTATCAGGGTAAGAGCACAGTTCTGCTCTAAATACTGCAATGCACACAACATTATGGGAGACATACCAGAGTTCAAAAGACGACAAATTGTTGGTGCACGTCTTGCTGGAGCATCTGTTACCAAGACAGCAAGTCTTTGTGATGCATCAAGAGCCACGGTATCCAGGGTAATGTCAGCATACCACCAAGAAGGACCAACCACATCCAACAGGATTAACTGTGGACGCTGTAAGAGGAAGCTGTCTGAAAGGGATGTTCGGGTGCTAACCCGGATTGTATCCAAAAAACATAAAACCACGGCTGATCAAATCACGCAGAATTCAATGTGCACCTCAACTCTCCTGTTTCCACCAGAACTGTCCGTCACCACAATCAATTATTGTGCTCTAAAACCAGGTGTTTCAGTTTCATTCTCCAACCCTGTATATATTGTCGAAAAAAGAACATTTGCAATGTAACATTTTTCCAATATCATGCAGCTCTACTACACAGCATTGCTGTCTGTTGCTTGTTGCCCCCCATGCCATCTGATCTTCTCTGTACCTGTTTTAATCCAGCCTATTCACCTGGTAAAATAAGGTCTATTGCTCTCGAATGCTCACGACTCGCCAAGAACGAGGAGAAGAAGGTGCTTTTCAGAGTTTTAACAATCACTGAGCTCCAACCTGACCACCACCATTCACCTTTCTATTACTCCTCGGCAGTGGTTTAATCTCCTTGGGCGTCTTTGGGCACAGTAAGTCAATAGCTGAAACTGAGTCACATTAATCGTTCTCTGTCCGCTCTCTTTTCTTAAACGCTAGCTTTCCTTCAGCCTAGTCCCTACTGCCTTCCTCCGTTCCTTAAAAAAGAACTATACGACTGTACAACTGGAGGGTTTTTTGTGTTTGAATTATTTGAGAAAATCAGTTTTAGGTCACTAAGGATGATAACAAGAATATTTTCAGTAGTAAATCATAAAACTATCAGAATATATCATTAAATATTAAGGAAACAGGCACTGGTTAAACCTGACTTCACCTGCTAACTATTAACTTCACCCCCGAGGTCACCAATACACAACAGCGAGCAAGCAAACGATGTTGCAGCATGGAAGCTAGCAAGCGATCTGTTTCAGCTGAAACCCTGAAAACCACAGGATTTCAGCTCAAGCTCATGAATCAATATTCAAACATGCAAAAATATATCGCCTCTGATTGGCCAACAGCACTGTGACACCAGGAGGCAGTGAGAACGTTTTAAAATAAAGACATTTTTACACTAATAACAGTCTTTGCAATGTCATATGTTACTTTACAACATGTGTAATAATGCCTTCTGTAAAGCACCAAATCCACCAGAGATCCTATTTAAACCTATAGTTACTTACACACAGAGGTGAGTAGTCCAGGTCCACCCTGATTTTTTTTTTTTTTAACTAGCGTAAACAGAACCGTTCTAAACATCTAAACATACACCTATCTATCTCAATTGTACTTGGGTGGTGATGTTTTTCCTCCATAGACTAATTCTAACCATTTGTTTCTTAGCTCTGAATTACTGGGTAAAGTATATAAACACTGATGTGTTATTCGCACAAATAACACAGGAATGAACTGCATGCTGTTCCTAGCGCTGTTAGTTATCTCCTATCTGACGAGACGGCATCGCTGCCCGGCTTCAGCTCTGCTGTCTGTGGGCAGACCCAAGCTGAGGTGGGCGGGGCCATGAATATTAATTCCCGGGTTGATGTAGACACGGTGCTTTTCCTGATTGACTCGTTTGTTTCTGAATATTTTCTTTTACTAGCTGCTGCAGAGAATGAGGAAGAGTTTGAGGAAGAGTTTCATATTCAACAGAGATCTATTACAGTATATTTCACAAAGAACAAGAAAAAGTAGATTTTAGCAGAAGGACACCTTTAATACAGGCTTAATTTTTTTTTCGTTTATTTTAACAAATTTGGTTTTCTGGTGTACAGAGCTCAGCAGAGCTGTGTTTTGGCATTAACTGCTGGTATGCATCACCTCAATAAGGTACTGTGGCAACAACATGAGAAAATAACATGTGACCCGACAGAAACAGCTCTAATTACAGTGATGCTGGAGCTTCAGCACCACGGACAGCTCTTCTGTATTGGGAAAGCTGGCTGACTCACACTTATCCCGCAGTTATTTCAGAAAAGCTATTCTGCTGTCAGATGTTTTGAGTGGAAAGTGTTGAAAAAAACAGACTGCAATACTTAGGTGTTAGAAATGTTAGAGTGATGTGTCAAAGTATGCATATGTAATTTGTCCAAACATCAACACATTAGCAAATTATTCCATTTCCAAGCACGGTCTAAAAACACCTTTTTTTTATTTTTTGATTTTTTAACACACATGTGGGACTGTTGATCATTGGGTCAGATTTTGTCAGCTTATTTCCACAGTTCTGTTTTTTTTTTTTTGTGTCACATTTGCAGAATAGCTAATGACATGTCAAACAGGACCGTGGCTGCATCCTTCTAAAAGAAATATGCATTTAAATATATATATATATTAAGTATACTTAACATGGAAAAGTACATACTTTTAAAATTTAAATTAATATGTACTTAAATAAAAACTAAATGTATTATTTTTTAACACAACTTATGGCAAATTAAGTATATTACAAGTGTAATTAAGCTATACTTAATACAAAATATAATAGTGTGCTTTTGAATGCTTTTTTTAAATATAACTTCAGCGAACTTAGAAGTAGATTTAAGCAGATTTGTTTTTTTTAAACATCATTTTTAATACACTTAAAGTATATTGTAAATGTAGTACTTTGTATATTGGTGCACATATGTATGAATGTATAATTTAAAGTATATTGCTTCAAATACATTTCATGGAAATACAGAGAAAGTACATTTAATGTGTGTTCATTATTTAGGGACATACTTTTAGTGCTCTTACATTTACTTTCTTTTTACAAGGGTAGAATATGGAGAATCAAAAATGCTGTGCTGACCTGTGGGATATGAGTGTGGAGTTTGGAGTGTGGGATTTCATAGAATTTTCGTGATAAAAATACTCTTGACTAAACACTAAATAAAAAAAAAAAATATATATATATATATATATATATATATATATATATATATATATATATATATATATATATATTTCAAGAATACACTACTGCAACAACATTTAAATTCAATTTTAACACTGCATATAATATGGTATGGCACATCCCTAACTCACAATGTTTTTGTCAACAACTGCTGTGGTCTAAATATTCAACATCTGTTTAGTACTTAGTAAACCAGTGACGACTTTCTTCTTCAGGACATTCCAAATGGTTGTACTAGCCATAGCCAATATTTGTGCTCTGATTGGCTCAGACTAATTTTTCATCTTCTATCAGCATTACAATTGCATGTTTTTCCCCATATACAGCTCTCTGGTTTTCATGCTGGTTACTCCTCTAACTATAAATGCTCAGTCTGCACAGATAAAACCCAAATCGGAAACTGATCTTTTATACATTCAGCGCTATTTACTATTTGAATAGTACACATGTTCCGATACTTCTGCTCACTAAAAAAATGAGTGGACTCAGATAAAGTTTATATCTTCTAAACTGTGTATCAGATCCAGATGTTAATACCGGGAAATAAAAACTAAAATATGGATCTTTTGCTTTATATTTTAATGTTAAAAACACACTGGCTTCACTGTTCCAGTACATTTGGAGGGCATCATGTGGTCAGTTTAACCTTGCACGTTTTTTTTTTTTTCTAGAAAAACCCAGTGTGGGATTGTGGAAATGACCCAAATTGGGTTGTTTAAAACGAAGCATATTTTAAGACAGTTCCAACTTCCAAAGTTTGTCTACTGAACAGAACAGCTGGAGTGATTTCTTCCTCTCTCTCCCGGACTACACTCTACTCGCGGGGTCCCTCAGGGCTCAGTAATTCGTGCTTTGTTGTTGCCGTAAAATCACACCATTCAGGGCGTTTCTCGGTGCTGCTTGTCCACCTCTAGCTGGCCTTTCATCAGGTATAATGGCCTGTCTGGCGTGCTGTCCGACACCTGAGATTGAACCAGACCCTGACTGAGCTGCTCCCATCTCACCGGCAGAATGACACTGAGACATGATCTGTCTTTTGGAGGGCACTGGGAGATGTATTTTCAGTTGGAAAGTCATCATTTCCACAGAGTAACAAAAGAAAAATATAACCATATGCATTATATATACGTATATATATATATATATATATATATATATATATATATATATATATATGTCTGAGTAAAATAACCATTTTTGTTTTATTCTATAAACTACAGACAATTTCCAAATAAAAATTTTGTCATTTAGAGCATTTATTTGCTAAAAAAAAAGAAAAATTGCTGAAATAATAAAAAAGAGGCAAAGCTTTCAGACCTCAAATAATTTAAATAATTTTTAAGAGTTTTAAGAGATCAGAAATCAATATTTGGTGGAATAACTCACTCAATTATCATAGTTTTTTTTTTTTCATGCATCTTGGCATCATGTTCTCCTCCTCCACCAGTCTTTCACACTGCTTTTGGATAACTTTATGCTGCTTTACTCCTGGTGTACAAATGTAAGCAGTTTTTAAGTGGGCCCTTATTTATGTAATATAATTTTAGGGTTGGGGAAAAACCAAATGACACTTACTACACCTGCAAACTGAAACAAATAAAAAAATAAATCTAATATCCCAATGGCCAGCCCACGCCTACCTGCAGGAGCAGGTAATTCTTTAATTATAATTTCACAAAAGAGATTTTGCAGGGGAATCATTAATAATAGTTTCTACTTGCAATTTTTTGTCAAATCTTTCTTATCGTAACTTGGAGAAATGCATTATTGGAGGGTGCACTGACACAACACAGCAAAAAGGTAAGATATACTAGAAACTGCAGATTCCTGCCATTTAATCCTGTTTCTTTGGTGCAGCACACAGAGCTCTGTGGATGCAGATTTGAGACAATATGCTGTGGCATCAACGTCAGATTTCCTCCCATAGTTTCCTGAATTCTTTTGTAGGAGATGTACTGTGATCATTCCTACGCTGCAGAACTCTGGAGACAGCAAAGAACTCTGAGAAACTATTCAGGAGCAAAAGGTGAATTTCAAATGATGAATTTTTTTAGATGTTATGAATACATTACAACTTCTGTTGTACAAAATGTAGCTTTAATTTGTTACACATAAATACAGCTCTGGAATAACGTGTGAGCACTTAAAAATGATGAGTTTCTTTGATTTAACCAAATTGAAAACCTCTGGAATATAATCAAGAGGAAGATGGATGATCGCAAGCCATCAAACCACCAAACTGAACTGCTTGAATGAAATTTTGCACCAGGAGTAAAGCAGCATAAAGTTATCCAAAAGCAGTGTGTAAGACTGGTGGAGGAGAACATGATGCCAAGATGCATGAAAAAAAAAAACTGTGATTAAAAACTAAAAGGGTTAATCCACTAAATATTGATTTCTGAACTCTTAAAACTTTATGAATATGAACTTGTTGTTTTCTTTGCATTATTTGAGGTCTGAAAGCTCTGCATCTTTTTGTGATTTCAGCCATTTCTCATTTTCTGGAAATAATGTTAATTTTACTCAAACATATCCCTATAAATAGCAAAATCAGAGAAACTAATACGTAATTCTTTCTTATAAAGTTAAACGAGTTTTGGATGTTAGTCTACACAGATTTCTCTCCTGAAAACAGTTTATTTGGGGGAGTAAAGCACTTCTGTTTATTTTACAGTAAGCTTAGATTCCCGAATTTCACCAGCACTAAGACTAAAGCATTCGCATTAGCGGCTAACTGCTAGCGAATAGCGGCTAATGCTGGCCAACAGCACTACACTGAGGAACCCTGAGTGTGGCTTGTTTTTAGAATAGTAAATCTGCAGACTACAGTCCAATACACTGGTCTCTGAACAGCAAAAGAGGTAGCATTTAGTGCTGTTACTGGCTAATGCTAACGCTGCTCCAGTCTGGGTGGTGGAGAACATAACTGAAACTCCTGTATAACTCTGTACTTCAGTGTTCAGAGTAGCTTTGCTGCTCCTTAATAACTGACTGATAGAATTAATATAGAAGACGCACTGTCGATTTTTGGGAAAATTAAAAGATTTTAAGTGCACCTTAGAGTGCAAAAGACACGGTATATAACCTCCTGTACATCGTGTATGCAGCAGAGCCACCTGTCACGCCGCCGTGTTCTCCTTCCACACTACCAGACTCCATTTCCCAAAATCCCATGAACAATGACGTCAACAACACCCGCTCACCTTCAACCAATCACGTTACGCTCCGACGCTCTGACTCGCCTGTGTTCTGAGTTAGTTCCGGTTCATTCCCCTCTAGCTACCTGTATTTAAGGCGGCCGTTTGTAAAGAAACACCGCGAGGTATTGTCGATTCATGTTGCGTACTGAGCGTTATTTCCCTGTGTTTATTTTTGCCTTCACGTTACGACCCTGTTTATCGGTTTTTCGGTTTTTATACAACAGTTAGTTCCGAACTCACAATCTGATTGGTTGAGAAGTGTTCTAGCCGTGATGATATTCGTGATAACCTGTATCACTGTACTAAACCTGTATCACTCCGCCGTCGCGTTGCCGAGTAGCGGCGTATTTATACACAGTACACCCGCAGCAGCGTTAGCTTAGCACAGGCTAGTGCTCAGCTGCGGCACGCTTGCCCGCAGCACGCAGCGCTGGCTCGTCTTTCATGGAAAAAAAGGAAAGAAAATCACTCGGCTAATGCCGTCTGAGAGCCAGAACGCTAACCAGCCAGTCTAGGCTAAGCTAAGTTAATGCTGAGCTAAAGCAAACTACGCTAACCTAACCACAGTACAGCCGGCTAGCTAAAACCAACACCGCCCAGCAAAACAAGCAGAAATGCTCAAAAAATGCGCAGCGTTCACCTGAAGACGACTCCACGGAGCAGGAGAGGAGAGTAATAGCGTTATTTCACCCTCCTAACGTTACCATCTTCACTTATTCCCAATTTTGATTTCAAGCTAACTTTCGTGGGGTTAGTCTGTATGAATCATACACCGTTTTGTAGTTAAGTTTCAGTTCTGTTACAGTTGTTGTGGAACTACTTTTTGGCGGAAGGTACCGTCCCTATTAAAGCATATTCACACTGAATTTCTTAAAGTTCTTTGATTTATTTTCTTTATTCTTTTTGTAAAAATGAACTGCGACCGGATCACAGCCGTGATGTTATTCGTGATAACACACTCCCTCTCGTGTTCTATTACTTAAATGTCTTTTGTTTTGCCCTTTTTGGGTTCGATGTATGGTTGGACTGTTTTTTGGTTACGAACCCGGATTGTTTATTCGACTACGATTCCTGTTTCTGGTCTTGAGGTTAGCCTGGCTATACTGTTTGCTATCTCTGTGTATCAGCCTGTTATTAAACCTGTCTGTACTTTAACTCGGCTAGCGTCACTCCTTACTATCTGGCGTTACCCCACCCTGGTGCCTGTTGAAAGACTTTTTGCTGAAAAGTTCAGAGCGAAGAAGAAGAAGAGTTCATCCGAGATCAGAGAAATGTTAATAAAAGCCAAGACGGATCATCATGCTTTGGCAAGCACAAAAGACAATCCGCTAAGACAGGAGCCTTAGGTGAGTAAATTGATAATCCTAACGTAATGGAATAGAATGTCAAAACAAAAGAACCATTATATAAATCATCCGGCGCTCAGCTGGACACGTGTGAATAGAATAGCACTTTTAAAAGGCGGCGGTATCGCCGGGTGAACAGAGAGCGTGCAGAGAGAGAGAGAGAGAGGCTGGCGGCGCTGATAGACGCGTGAATGGGAAGCCTCTCTGCCGGCATAGAAAAGTGCAAAGGTCAGCGAACAATGGGAAGCCCCCTCTGCATGAGGGGCGGTATTCATGTCAAGACGACGAGTGGGAAATAAAGAAATGAAGGAAAAAAAGAGGAGAAAAGGGAGCGAGAAGCTGTAATACTCAATTAATGCGTAATTAAGGAGAGCTCGGGGGTGAGCAGGAGGTCGTGCACGCTGCAGAAGACTCCGCTGAATATGAAATATTCTGAAACTGTTGAAATATCTGCTCAGGAAACGTTGCCTCAGGCGAGACGCGAGCGTTTTATTTTTTTTCTTGTGGTTAAGAGAAAATACAGTCCGCACTTGTCTGTTTTGATCAGCGTTAAGAAAGCGAGAGCAGGCGGGGAGTAATCGGAGATAATACGATTGTCAACAGGGTGTAATCAAGGCCTCGGCGCCAGAACCACCGCAATCAAGTTGACAGAGACTAATCAATATGCGACCAGACTTCAGACATGTGCCGTAAAGTTGAACGGAAGAAATAAAGTCTCGGGCTAAACGGAGCATCCGCGTCTTTTTACCAAAACGCCGTTAAAAAAGCTATTTGCGTCTGATTGCACTGGCGCGTGCAGAAATCGCAGAAAAGTGTAATCACCCCCTGAATAATAAGATAGCGCCGCCCGCGAGCATTCATTACAGCTTAAAGCATTACAGGAAAAGCATTAAACAGTTGTACAAGCCGCGAATATCCGTCAGGTAACGCAGCTGTTCTCCTCATATTCTCATATCTCACCACATCTTTCATTACGTACTCTATCGATCGCCGGTCTACATCCATGCTAAGAAACACGAGCCTCGCGTTTCATGAGCGCCGCACACAGATGAGCGATGGCTCATTTCTGTCACAATAACTCAGTCAGTACTGATGCAGAAACTCAATCGGTACCGACTAAGGTAGAAGAACGGGAGCGCCTTGGCTTTTCCTGCAAATCCTCATAAATATATTTACTGTATTTTTAACACAGTCTGTCTGTTCGCGTTTAGATCTGGCCGAGACGTCCTGCTGTTCAGGAAGGAACTGAGGAACTGATGAGAAATCAGTTCACAAGGTAACGTCATCCAGAAAAATCAGATCCATATTCATCGATACACTTTCCTTCTAAAAATCAAGGCTGCGTTGACAAGCTGAGCAGCTGCATATCAGAAATTAACAAACGCTGCCTCTGCTGCTCCATGCTGTTGACATGCGTGGTCTGTGCTGCATTCACTGCTCATATAGCCTACTGTATTAAAGCAGCTTCACACTGCACAGATATATATATATATATATATATATATATATATATATATATATATATATATATATATATATGCGCTGGAACACAGAACCTTCTCACTATATTTACTTTCTTACTTTTTTTTTTACTGCACTAGACAGCTCTGACCAATCAGAGGAGACTCTGATGTGATCGCGTGCTTTATTGGTGCGCCGCATTTTGGTGCATTTAGGTTTTTATACCTGTGTGAAAACAAACCAAACACAGGGAGAAACTCTCCAAATAAACACATAAACTCATTAACTGATCCGGATTATAGAAACTTTCACAACTACAGGTGTGAAAACGCTCTTTTATACTTAGTAAATTAAATTCTAATTCAGAATTTTTTACAACAAAGCTGAGATGTTGTGCTTTACAATAAAGTATAAAAAAGTATTTATTCCAGCGCCCCACAAACATACAAGTACTGTATATACTAGTACTTTAATTGACACCACTAATATAAATATGATTGCATTTTATATTTCTTACATTCATTCTTTTATTAACATTTAAATAAAATATCCACTATAAAAACTTGCGTCGTAAGAAGAACAAGTGTGATTAATCACAGAATATTGTTGTGATTAATCTGATTAATTTTTTTAATCGATTGACACCAGTAGTTATCATACATATACATATCTTAAGATGGACATTATGAGCATTGTGTTTTCTTTATTTTCATGACTGATATTTACATTGTAGATTCTCACTGAAGCATCAAAACTATGAATGAACACATGTGGAGTTTTATGTACTTAATAAAAAATGAGCTGAACCTCCACAGTCACCGGACCTGAACCCAATCCAGATGGTTTGGGGTGAGCTGGAACACAGAGTGAAGAAGACAAAGGAGCAACAAGTGCTAATAAACACCTCTGGGAACTCCTTCCTTCCTTCAAGACTGCTGGAAAACTTTTCATTTCAGGTGGCCACCTCTTTTAGAGAAGCTCATTGAGAGAACGATGCCAAGAGTGTGCAAAGCAGTAATCAGAGCAAAGGGGGCTATTTTGAAGAAACTAGAATATAAAACATGTTTTTAGTTATTTCACCTTTTTTTGTTAAGTAAATAAAACTCCACATGTGTTCATTAGTAGTTTTGATGCTTCAGTGAGAATCTACAATGTAAATAGTCATGAAAATAAAGAAAACGCATTGAAAAAGAGAAGGTGTGTCCAAACTTTTGGCCTGTACTGTAAATGCATTGTGGATAATTAGCACCACAATAAAAACAGGCAAAATCAGAAAACCAGCCACAAAGCAACAGCCCAGAAACTACCTGGATGAGAAGGTGATTTCCTTTAGGAAATGCACTTTTCTAATTTAAATAATACAGCAGTTTATAAGCAATTGAGGCAATTAGAGAGGTTACCTTCAGCGAGGTTACGTCCCCCAGGCCGGGGTCTAGCGGGGCTTCAGTCAGTGTTTAGTGAATGAATAAACATGACAGTGCCTGACAGTGAGTTGGGGGGGGGGAGTTCAGGGCAGAATTAAGGTCATGAGGTGAATATTTAGCAAAGCCCAAAATAATAAGCAGGAAATAGCTCCCTCCCGCTGGGCGAATGTGTGAGAGTGTAAGCATGAGTTTGAGAGTTAAGGTCATCGGATGAGTCAACAACGACGGCCGTAAATTCCACGGTGAGACGACCCTGCACTTTAAAAGATAAGCAATTAATCAGCGTTAATAATTTATATACTTTAATACACAAGAGAAAATGTGTTTTTGTTTTTAGTTACGAAAGTCAAACTTTCATAGATTAGATTCAGGCTTAGAAATGTATTCTTAAAGTCTCATTCCATCGTTTTTTTTTAATTAATTTTAAAATGTCTAGTTGTGTCTCTAGTATAAATCAATGAATGAATGCCATGTGAATGAGCTTGTGAGTTTTTGTGAAAAAAAAAGTGCTCTGGTGATCCAGTATAACGCTGCTTTAGTCAGGTGGAGGAGTGGACCGGGGAAAAATGATAGGATTTCAAATCTTGCTCATGAATATTCATACATGCAAACATATCACCTCTGATTGGCTAACAGCACTGCGACATCAGAAGGCAGCGAGACGGACAATAGTTAGAAAAGTATTAAAATAAAGACACTTTAAACTAATAACAGTAATAGTCTTCGCAATGTTCATATATTACTTTACAACATGTGTAATAATGCCCTGCTAAGTGCAGTTCAGCCACTGACCTAGAGTCTTCGAGTCTCTGTAAAACACCAAATCCACCGGAGATCCTATTTAAAACTATAGTTACTGTAGTTACTAGTGTAAACAGAACTGTTCTAAACATCTAAACACCCACCTATCTCAATTGTACTTGGCTGGTGGTGTTTTTCCTCCATAGACTAATTCTAACCATTTGTTTCTTAGCTCTGAATTACTGGGTTAAGTATATAAACACTGATGTGTTATTCGCACAAATAACACAGGAATTAACTGCATGCTGTTTCTAGCACTGCTAACTCCTATCTGACGAGACTTTTTGCAGAAATACTGGTTTTTTTTCCTAATCCTATGTACCAGACTCCATACCAAAGTGAATGTTGTGTGCCTTTACACCCATACTGTACAGAATATATTCCGTGTTCATGTCCTGACACTGTAATAAAGACATACGGAGTGTGAGTACGTGAGTGTGAGTAAGAGGGTGAATGGCAGAAGCTCCTCTAAACCCCGAGCCGTAAGAAAATGACACGAGTGACGCAGCGCGTCGGACGTGTGGAAGGAGGAAATGAATCATGAAGAACAAAACAAACTGAGAGACTGAGAGGGGGACGGGTGCTGGTGACGGCTGTAATATGTCATGTGACATCCCGAGTGGGGTCCTTCACGCCACCAGCAGCGATGTGCCGCTCGCCTAACCTTCAAACGACATTAGACCTCCTTCCTCGCCAGCTTACACAGCCTCGCCACACAGCTGACGAGTCATTAAACCCAGCCGAGTGTGTGGATCTGAACAAGCACAAATCACTTTGATGGCACCCATAACAGAGCGGGGGGTGAGCATCAGTTAGAGAGACTGAGAAAGAGAGAGAGAGACAGATAGAGAGAGAAAGATACAGAGAGAGATACAGAGAGAGCATTTCTAGCGCAGAAAAACGGAGCAAAGAGTCTAAAAGCGGAGAGGGTGCGCATTTCTAGCGCAGAAAAACGGAGCAAAGAGTCTAAAAGCGGAGAGGGTGCGCATTTCTAGCGCAGAAAAACGGGCCAAAGAGTCTAAAAGCGGAGAGAGTGTGCATTTCTAGCGCAGAAAAACGGGGCAAAAGAGTCTAAAAGCGGAGAGAGTGCGCATTTCTAGCGCAGAAAAACGGAGCAAAGAGTCTAAAAGCGGAGAGGGTGCGCATTTCTAGCGCAGAAAAACGGGCCAAAGAGTCTAAAAGTTGCCCTAATTAAGGAGTTTAATATTAAGAGACATCATAAAAATTGAACATCAATTTGAAAAATCTTATTTTACACAACACTGTCTAAGACAAAGATAGTAAGTCAAGTAAAATGGTGTGTAAATGAAAGTAATCAGGAAAATGTATTATTTAAAGTGGTATATTTCATTATGTGTTTTATTACAGAGTCTGTGGCCGTGACTTCAACTATATTTCTCCTTCTGGCCCCCAACAAAAAAAGTTTGGAAACCCCTGAGTTAGAGTGACTGAGAAATAGAAAGAGAGAGAGAGAGATACTGCTGGGTTTCTGGACTCAGAGCTTATTAGAAGTGGCATGCAGCCTCCTCTACACAAATCTGTAAGTAAAAGAGTAATTCTCTAAATAAGGAACCAAATATCGCTGCCCTCCGGCTGCCGAAAAAACCTCTGAGGATCAATTCAGGCTCATTACTTTTCATTTGCTCCCTAAATATCAACCAACTGTGACGATTACATACAGAACGTGCTCACTTCACTTCATATAGAGTCAGGGTTACATCACATTAACTCCACAGTGATCACAGCCTCAGAGCCAATTAACCAGCTCTAATCAGGGTGTGTGGGCGGAGCACAGACTCTAATTGTGTCTGGTGGGCGATGTGGCGAAAATATAACTAACATTAATAGAGCTTTAAAATAGCATCACAATACATGATATGCATCAGTGAGTAGAGTATACATATATAAATATATATGGACAAAGTGCACCAGCATTCAGCAAAGCATTTAGAAACTAATATGAAAACTATTTTATATGTATATAATAGAAAAAATGTCACATAGCATGGAGTCCCATGACTTTTGTCACATTCCATAAAAGCTAATGAATGGTGCGCTGACACATTTATGCTCGCTCTCCGTTTCTATGCACACTTTTTATTTCTATGCGCACTTTTTTGTTTTTATGTGTGCTTTCTGTTTCTATGCACGCTTTCTATTTCTATGCACGCTTTCTATTTCTATGCACGCTTTCCGTTTCTATGCACGCTTTCCATTTCTATGCATCCTTTCTGTTTCTATGTGCGCTCAGTTTCTATGCACACTTTACATTTCTATGCATGCTTTCCGTTTCTATGTGGGCTTTTTGTTTTTGTGCATGCTCTCTATTTCTATTTGCGCTTTCTGTTTTTATGCGCGCTTTTCATTTCTATGCATGATTTACATTTCTATGTGCCCTTTCTATTTTTTGCATGCTCTCCGTTTTTATGTGCGTTTTTTTGTTTTTATGTGTGCTTTCCATTTCTATGCACACTTTCTATTTCTATGCACGCTTTACGTTTCTATGTGCGCTTTCCATTTCTATGCATGCTTTCTGTTTCTATGTGCGCTTAGTTTCTATGTACACTTTACGTTTCTTTGCATGCATCAAGTTTCTATGTGTGCTTTTTGTTTCTATGCATGCTTTACGTTTCTATGTGCGCTTTTCCGTTTCTGCGCATGCTTTTAATTTCTATGCAGCTTTCCGTTTCTATGCACGCTTTACGTTTCTATGTGTCCTTTCTCTTTTTGTGCATGCTCTCCGTTTTTATTTTTTCCGTTTTTAATGGTGCGCTTTCCGTTTCTGTGCGTGCTTTCTCATTCTAACTGCGCTTTCTGTTTCCGTGCATACTCTCTGTTTTTATGTGCACTTTCTGTTTTTATGGCGTGCTTTCTGTTTTGTGCGTGCTTTCCGATTCTAACTGGGCTTCCCGCTTCCGTGCACGCTCTCTGTTTTTATGTGTGCTTTCCGTTTCTATGTGCAGTTTACGCTTCTATGTGCACTTTCTGTTTTTGTGCACGCTCTCTGTTTCTATGTGTTTTTCGTTTTTGCGCATGCTCTCTGTTTCTATGTGTTTTTCGTTTTTGCGCATGCTCTCTGTTTCTATGTGTTTTTCGTTTTTGCGCATGCTCTCTGTTTCTATGTGTTTTTCGTTTTTGCGCATGCTCTCCGTTTCTATGTGCAGTTTACATTTCTATGTGAGCTTTTTGTTTTTCTGCACGCTCTGTGTTTTATGTGCGCGCTCTTCGTTTCTGTATGTCAGGGCGCCATCGCGGTTATTTTTACCCTGCTGTGCATGCTCTTCGCGTTTAAGCCCCTTTCATTTTGTACCTTTTGGTACTCTGTAGTACCAGACAGTGCCTTTTTGGTGTCAAATTTCAATACCCAGCCCTAGTCCTTCTCCTCTCATCGAGTTTATTAGGCATGTTTGACAGTATTTGTAAAATGCTCTATGGCTCCAATGTAAGAGTGCACCACCGTATCTCACCGTATGTTTCTAAAGCTCTTGGTGTCTCCTACAAAAGAAAAGAACATGTGTTTTCATTATGCCCAGTTCAGTGTGAGTCATTAAGGGTTTAATCCTCCCTGTTTCATCATAAAAAAGGGAAAGTGAGAGATAGCCAGTCTTTTATAATCAGTAAGTATTATAATTAGACTGGGTAACTCTTCACTTTGAAGTCAATGCAAAGTTTAAAGCAATTGTTTGTCTTAAAATCCAATTAACACTGAGCTGCAAAGCTACTGCAGCACACCAGTAATGGAAGCTTGTCCTCATTCATTAGCACGGCACAGATTAACTTGCTTATGTAGTTTCTGACAAATGAACAAAAGCACATCATATAACTGAAAACAGTTTAACGTATCTTAAGCTATGCTACTACTACAAACACTTACAAAAACTTTACTTTCTTAATGACTTGTGACTGATCAATCAGATTTAAACCCTTATGCTGGACTTCAAAGCCAAATATTGACCAATCCCTTCATACTAGAGTTTAGATTATCTGCCTGAAATGGACCTGATGCCCAACCCAAACTCGGGCCGTGCTCAAGAAAATGGTCTGTAACATAGACGTCTGTTTTTAATGCTATTTTTATTTTATATAAAGCTATAGCCCTAACCAGGCAGGATTCATTACTCAGGGGGTTCTGGGGTAGTTTTCTGTTTTATGGGGTTTTTTTTTTCTCTGTGATTTTATTCCCGTCCAGAACGATCATGAATGTGCTTGTTTTTCTCAAACGTCCTCTGAGAAAATTACAGGCTGAATTATCTACTGTTTTTCTCTGAACTCCGTGCTCCTCCGGTAATTTTAGTCCCGTCCGGACGCACATCTCTGAGTTTCGTCTCCTTGCCTTTAATAAAATAATAAAATAGCTATTTGTCCACTGCCACGCACCGTAATTACACTTTGGGCGCGCCACAGTTTCCACGGAGACCATGTGACCGAGAAAGCCGAGAAAAAACTCACTGGTCCTCCTGTTTTTTCAATTGCAGTCTGAATGCAGGAGTTTAATTACGTAGTAGAAGTAGAAGTGTTAAATATTTTACACAGATGTCCCCCTGAGAAACTAATCCCATCCACTTTAGGGTTTACGGTGTGATAATCGCAATATAGCAAAGAAACAAATGAAACTGTGTTTAAAAAAGAAAAAAGTTGCACAAGTTAGAATGTTATAATCATGCAACTCTGGCCTGCACAGTGTGTTTTTGCACGTAGGATATATGCTTAAAATAAAAAATATACATATTTTGTTCAGAAAGGATTTTATATATTTTTTATTTATTATATATATATATATATATATATATATATATATATATATATATATTTATCTTAAACCATGTTTAATTATATTGAATTATAGGAAGGTCATTGTATATTATGTTAGTGTTGTTGGTCTATCTGGGCATAGCTGTATTGCTGCTTTTTGTGTGTTTGTGGACTATAAGCTCAAATAGGGGTGGACGATATGGCCCTAAAATAATATCACAATATTTAATGGTATTTTCGTGACAACGATACTCTTGGCAATATGACGAAATACTGAATAAATAAAAAAATATTTCAAGAATACACTACTGCACCAAAATGAATATTAACTGAGATTTAAAAAAATACAAGAAATTAATCAGTAATATTAATTTGTAACAGAATTCAATGATCCAGAATATCATGATACTAATAATAATAAAGCACTCCAAATATCTCCATATATCCAGGATTAAAGTAAAATAAATTATACTGGACAGATATAATCTGTCTCTAGTAGATATATAAAGGGAAATGAGAACAGTGTGAATTTTTCTTTTGATAAAAACAGTAAAAAGTAGAACCCTGATGTGATAATTAGGGGTGGGTTTTATGGCACCATATTTCAGGGTATAATATCATAGTTCACCATATTGAAAAATGTTGGCGATATTATCGTGCATGATACGATATAGCACACCCCTAAAGCTCAATATAAAAAAGTTAGTTTGTTCAGAAATTATTTAATATTCCTAAACCATGTTAAATTATATTAGATAAGAGGAAAGTCATTCAAACATCATTATTGTAGCCTATTCTACCAATGTTTAGGTCTGTGAATAATTGTTTGCATTGTTCATGTTGTTAAAAAACATTTTTTCTTAAATAATAGGTGCATGCTTCGTCTTCGGGCCGGGTTGGGCTGAATTTTTTGGGCCAAATCTAAGCTCTACTCCATACCCAAAACCATGGGTTAAAAACTGATTATTATCAAGAACTCAACAAGCTCCAATTACATATAAAAACACTGGAAACAGAATGGGATGTGGAGTTCTTTAGAATAACTGTGCCCCATCAAATTGGTTGTGGTTCACAACCACTGATCCTGATGTTCCTGTTACATGCATTGCATGCAATCAAATTCTTACAGCAATGTTCCAAAGCTTGACCCAAAAAGTAGAATAAACCTCTAAATCTGTAAACTTCTCAATAACGTGGAAACCGGATTCACCTCAAAGCTTCACTAATGTGTTTTTAATAGTGATAGATGATGACATCAGAATCGGGTTGGTATCAGCAGATTTCTGCATTAAAAAGACTGCAGTCAGTTAATCAACAGCAGACAGACAGATATGACCGATATTTTAAAGTCACATTTGCTGATCTTTAACTCCAGAAGAGCGAGAAGTTTAGAGTACTGTTGACTGCTTTGCTAAAAATCGATTATATTCATTTGACCTAATTCATAAATGTAAAAATATAAATGTATTTTTTCTCCTCTATTTCTATTCTGATCCATATTCTACTCTAACATTCCCAAAGCTTTGTTCCTATTGCACTGTAAGCCTTATAAATAAAATACATCTCTGGAAATAATCAGTTTCTCTGATTTTGCTATTTATAGGTTTATATTTGAGTAAAATGAACATTGTTGTTTTATTCCATAAACTACAGACAACATTTCTCCCAAATTCCAAATAAAAATATTCTCATTTAGAGCATTTATTTACAGAAAATGAGAAATGGCTGAAATAACAAAAAAGATGCAGAACTTTCAGACCTCAAATAATGCAAAGAAAACAAGTTCATATTCATAAAGTTTTAAGAGTTCAGAAATCAATATTTGGTGCAATAATCCTGGTTGGTTTTTAATCACAGTTTTTTTCATGCATCTTGGCATCATGTTCTCCTCCACCAGTCTTACACACTGCTTTTGGATAACTTTATGCTGCTTTACTCCTGGTGCAAAAATGCAAGCAGTTCAGTTTGGTGGTTTGATGGCTTGTGATCTTCCATCTTCCTCTTGATTATATTCCAGAGCTTTTATATTTGCTAAAATCACATCAAATAAACTCAGAATTTTTAAGTGGTCTAAAAGTCTAAATCATTTTTTTCTCCAGAGCTGTATTTACCAGAGCTGTATTTTTAAACACAGAGTTTCTGAGGTAGGCCATTTATGAGCTGAGTAAAGTAGAGGTCAGCTGAGGGACATCTCACATCTTCTCTGTAAAAAATGATGGAAATGTATAAAGACAGACTGAAATGGAACATCAAACAACAGAACAGCTTTACAGCTTTAAGCTCAACCGTAGGAGAGAAGAGCAGAGATATAGCCCTCAACTAGAGCTACCATCAACTAGTGTGGTCATGATGGTCATCCAGGTCAACCAGCACGGTAATAATGGTCATATCTGTCAGCTGGTTTGATCATGGTGGTCAACCAGTATGGTCATGATGGTAATGTGGTAACTGTGGTCAAATCTACTGGCTTGTGTCAACTCTGGCTGGAGTTTAGACATGCTGGTGACCAGATAAACCATCAAACTCATAAACCCTCTCTGGAAGGTATTATTTTTTCTGTGAAAATTTAAAAAAAAATTACTCTTTAGTGATAAAACTCCTGCATCTGGACTGCAATTGAAAAAAAAAGCAGGAGGACCAGTGAGTTTTGTTTTACCTTTTTTGGTCATATGACATCGTGGCATTAAGTAGCTCCTCCATTTCCACTCGCTGTTGTGTTTTTTTAATGTGGATCTCCGTGGAAACGCGTGCGCCCAAAGTGCCAAAGTAATTACGGTGCACAGCAGTGGACAAATAGTTTTAATATTTTATTAAACGCGAGGAGACGAAACTTAAAGATGTGCATCAAGACGTGACTAAAGCCCTATCCAGATGAGATTAGTTTCTTTCTCAAGGGGGTTCTGGGGTCATTTTCTCTTTTATGGGGGGTCTTTGGTTTTTTTATCCTCTGTGATTTTATTCCCGTCCAGAACGATCATGTAGGTGTTTTTCTCAGACGTCCTCTGAGAAAATTACAGGCTGAATTATCTACTGTTTTTCTCTGAACTTTTTCCGTGGTCCTCCGGTAATTTTAGTCCCGTCCGGACGCACATCTCTGAGTTTCGTCTCCTCGCCTTTAATAAAATAATAAAATAGCTATTTGTCCACTGTTGCGCACCGTAATTACACTATGGGCTTTACTTTTCCACGGAGATCCACGTAAGTAAGAACACAACAGCGAGTGGAAATGGAGGAGCTACTGAACGCGATGATGTCATGTGACCTAAGAATTCTAAGAGCCAAAAAACTCACTTGTCCTCTTGTTTTTACAATTGCAGTCCGGATGTAGGAGTTTTATCAATGAGTAGATAGTAAAAGTGTGAAATATTTTTAACACAGACATTCCCCTGAGAAACTAATCCCGTCCAGATAGGGCTTAAAATTACTGGAGGACCATGGAGTTCAGAGTAAAACAGTAGATAATTCAGCTTGTAATTTATTTTCTCAGAGGACGCCTAAGAAAAACACATACATGATCGTTCCGGATGGGAATAAAATCACAGAGGATAAAAACCCCCATAAAAGAAAAAATAATCCCAGGACCCCCTGAGAAACGAATCCTGTCCGGATAGGGCTTAAGTTAAACTTTCCAACCAGAAATAGAGAAAGTGGCACATTAGGAAAAAGCAAAACATGGTGATACAAAACATTAGATCACTATAGCAAGAGACCCTATAGTGCATATCACTGGCTGTTATCTCTATGTGTAGTAGGGGTGGGCGATACGGTATTTTGTACAATAATGATACTTTTGGCGATATGACAAAACAGTGAATTAGAAAAAATATTTAGAATTTTATTGTTGCATGCAATATAATATGGCTAACTGAGATCCAGAATGTCATGATAGTAATAATAATGCACTCTAAATATCTCCATATATCCAGGATTAAAGTAAAATAAATGATATATAATGATATAGTAGATATATAATGGGAAATTATGAGAACAGTGTGAATTTTTCTTTTGCTAAAAACAGTAAAAAAGTAGTACCCTGATGTGATAATTAGGGATGGGTGATATGGCACCATATTTCAGGGTTTAATATCAATAATCACCATTTTCAATATTTTTGGCGATATTATCACGTACGATACGATATGGCGATACACCCCTAATGTGTACGTGTGTGTTGTTTATATATATGTGTGTGTGTGCGGTTAGGTGTGTTTATATGTATGTGAATTTTCTCTCCCTCTGGAGTCTATTGACAAGGCGGCCGTGTCAGCGGCAGCAGGAGCCGATGAGTAATTACGGCCATCAATTGGCCATCATTAGAGCTCGCGTGGTGAAACGCTCACAGCCCCCCAGAGACAAATGAATAGCTTCCCGGCGAATCCGTCATTAACAAATGAGTCTGATAGGGACTTATGAGATAGAGCATGTGCTGCGCGCAACATTAATTCAGAGCGCTGGCTGCAGGGCCGGCCTGGCCGAGGGAGAAGGTCGCCGGTAATCAGGAGACCGGCGATCTCGCCCGGTGAGCGTGCCGCCTCAATCTGCCCTTTCCCTGATCTCAAACTCACCCTGACTACAGATCATCATGGATCAGACTTTCACCTGAACTTTAGCCTCTTTAGTGCTTCCTTTTAAAATCACAGTTTTTTCTCACAACTGTGGTGAAGAGTGGTATGAGGCTCAGAAGCTTGAAGACCAGAACCAGCCAGTTCTGAAACAGCTTCTTCCCCCGGGCGACCAGACTGCTGAACGTTTTAATAATTTCAGATGACTGGACAGAAAACAAACTTTTCTGCAGTTCTGTAGTTTTGTGTCTTTGTCACGTCTTTGACCTGTTTCTGTCTGTTCTCATGTTTCTCTGTGTGTACCTGTTCCTCTTGCCTGTGTCTCCCACGTGACCCATGCTCCTGTCTTGTCATGCTCCCCAGTAATTTTCCATCACGTGTGTCTCATTTTTAGCTCCGCCCCTAGCCCCAGGTGTTTGTGCTTTAGTGTGTATTTCCTGTTTGTATATATAGTCCTCCTGTGTCAGTTTGTCTGCGTTGGTCCTTGCACTAACCGCTGTTGTTTTTTCTTTCCATGTTTGACCCTGTTTATTGCCCTAGTTCTTTGCTCCATGTTTATTTCTTATTTATTATTGTTTATTCCCTTGTTCTATTAGTTTATTCTGTCTTTGTTTCTTTTTCAGCCTTACTGTTTGTTTATGTTAGCTTTATCTCTCGTTTGTTCTGATTATTTTCTTTGTTTTTTTGCTTGTTTGTTTATTTGTTTAATAAATACTCCCTTACCTGCTTTTATATTCGCCTCCACGGATAACATTGTAATGCAAACTATTGCATTATTGCATTAATTATTATATCAGACATTTTCAAAAATATATATATTTTTTCTACATATCCAAACAATGAGAGGCTCCATATTTACCCTAAAAAAGGGTTTCAGCATCTATCCAAAACCATCTCCACATCACACCTTACCTTTTAAAGAGTGTATATTCACACAACACCTACTCAAACACACACACACACACACACACACACACACACACAGCTGAGACAGAAGGCTTTATGCAGAGTTCACTGGTGTGATGTAAGAGTAGGACACAGATGATCATATAGACGCCAGTGGAAAAACAAACAATGACAATCCCTTACTAACACACACACACACACACACACACCTCAGCATTCTAAACTGCACACAGGCATAACAATAAAACTCCTTTATACAGTACAAGTTCTCGAGCACTATAAAATACACGCATACACAAATGCAAACAAATATGCAAACACACATTTGGATGCATGCATTAAACTGTTTTATGTTTTATGCAGATTCGTGTAACATAATGATTATCCAGATTATATGGATTTGTCCATTAATGTACTCTACTTTGATGCTACTTTGTTACTCTTAATTACCAGTTAATTAACAGATTAACTCATTAAACCCTTTACTTTAGTTCTTTACTTGTGTTTTCTTCTGTAATCATAATTAGCATGTAAAACAGCCTAAACCTGTGCTATCCAGATGGTTTATCAGCACACTTTTGACAGAGAGAGATTTAAAGATGTTATGTCTATCAGTGAAAAAGCATATTAATTATGGTGTTAATGACATTAGGTGAAGTATGGTGAAGTACTAGTGCTGGACGGTATGGCCAAAAATGTATATCGTAGTATTTTTCAAGATTCTGACGGTTTCACAGTATCATATTTATTTATATATGAGATATTTTTAAGAAGAGTAAGCTCCGCCCTTTATAACCATATATGGATTATGTTTATGTGTGAAGGAATTCCTGAGTAATTAAGCTGAGAACAGAAGGTGAGATTGTAGAGATTGTAGTCTGTAGGGTTTTAAGGGTTAATACCTGACTGGTAGAATTTACTGTTTACATAAGAAGCACCGGATTATAAGGTGCACTGATGATTTTGGGGAAAATTAAAGGATTTTAAATGCTCTTTATAATGCAAAATATATGGTATATAAAAGGGGAAACACATAAGACTACCTTTATAAAGGGTTTATGAATGGTTTATAAAGGCGTTTATTAATGGTTATTAACTAGGTTGCAAATACTTGCAAATAAAACCCATTAATAAGCAGTTATTATGTAACATAAATAGAAATGTACGCAACAGTGAGATGAAAATTAGCGATTCCAGTAGTGATTCCACACTTGTTTATAACCTCTGTCAAACCTCAGATCTTGATCCAGATACTGATTTTAATTTGTGTTTTCCATCAATCATTAAAGCATTAAACCTGCCATATAAATATATTTATAAGTATAAGTATGTTTAACTATTTACCATAAATTAAATGACTAAGTTGCCACTGTTGCTTTTTTAATTGATGTGTTTTAACTGCTTATCAATGTTTTTTTTAAGGCATTTACAACCTAATCAATAATACGTAATAATCTAATTTACAAACCATTTATAAATCCTTTATAAAGGTAGTCTTATTTTAAAGTGGTACCATAACAGGTGTCAAAAATAGGTTATAGGTCTAATAATAACAGGACTAGCCACCACCCTGAAGAAGCACATTTCTAGGGGTGTCACGATTTTGATATTTCATCGAAATCGATTGAAATTATGTCATGCTTTTGAGCTTCGAAGTCAAAAAGAGGATCAACGATCCCTCCCTCTAAACTACGCAAATAGTGCAGCACACTGTAGCCGACGCCGCGGACATTGTGACTGCTGAAAGAGCAGCTCTTTCTCCAGAGAATGTGGACATTCTCATCTTCTTAAAGAAAAACTTAAAGAAAATATAAAAATAACAGTTGTTTTGTCTAGCCTCAAATATGTTACTAGTTTTGGTACCTTAAGGAGCATCTTTCTCTCAGATAAAGTTAATAATATATCTTTATTAAAGAAAAAACTTAAAGTCTTAAAATCTTATTTTTCATGTTTAACTGTTATAGTAGGATAGAGTTCAGTTTGTTAAGGCTCTAATTGTTCTATTATTTTGTACATGACTGTTCCTGTATTTTTTTAATTATTTATTTTGTTATGTTGCACATTGCTGTTTTAATAGTGCACACTGCTGCTACCAAAAAAAGCCACTAGATGGCATTACATATATATCTTAATTAAATTATTTACATTTGACCATTAGTGCCTAATGTGGTGTATTACAGATCACTTGTATCACTTTGCATCACTTATATCAAGCCCACCTTTTGAAATAAGATATTGTACATTTGATGAATTAAACCAATGACTGACCATAGACTAATCTAAAACTGACATAGGCCTCTCTGCTGTAAAAAAAGAAACAGAAAAAAGAAAAGCGAGAATCGAATCGAATCGTGACCCTAAAATCGGAAATAGAATTGAATCGAGGATTTAGAGAATAGTAACACTCCTACACATTTCACATAAGTTGCGTGTCTCCGCTGACTGACGAGGGTAGGGGTGAGTCATATATTGGGTTGTGTGATTTTTCACTGAACTGTTTCCTGATAACAGCGCCGTCCGTGAGCTGTGGAGGAGATTTGTGCGTCTGTCCTGGCTTTCGTGCTCTCTCTCTCTCTCTCTCTCCGTGGCTAAAGCTCAGTCTGAGACCGGGCTGATGAATGAGCTGCCAGGCCGTTAGCTGAAGTCGTTTGTGAATGTAGCGCGGTGCTATTAAACGTGATGTGGTGCGCTGGTAGCGGAGGAATCTGCATGTTTGTTTTGCAGCGTTTACCGAGCTGTTTGTTTGTTTGTGGCTTGTTGTGGTGCTGGATGATGCAAGGATGCACAGGCCAAGTGATTTAGAGGCTTATAGCCAGGAAGCAGAAGCCATTTCTCTTATCTTGTCAGAGTAATGCTATTCCAAAGGAGGGCTTTTGGAGAATCTCAGGAGCTGCAGGTGTGTATGATGTGCACAATGTGGGTTTGAGCGTTCTGTTGCAGTTGGACCGAAACATTTTCACGTTTTAGTTATTTTTCACGTTTTTGGATCCGATATGAATCTAGCTGTTGTTCTTTACATTTTATTATATATGCATATACTACCCAAAACATGAATAGAGTTGAAATAAAGTTTTTTTGTATATACACCACTGCTCAAAAGTATAGGATCACTCGCAAATTTCCTTCTTTTTAAATGAAAAACACATTTTCAGGCAAATCACAAACAATATTGTCCATTTCATAATTAACTTAAGTGTATTAGATGATTTTTAAAGAATAAAAATGTTTGTACTAAAGCTTATTTTTGTATACAGCCTTATTTTGTGTATCGATATCAAAACGTTGTTTAGTTTAGTTTTATTTAGTTTAGTGTTATATGTTTTGTGCGTTTAGTGAATGTTATATGTTGCATTTTATATTTGATATATAGTAAAAATAATAATATTAATAATATTAATTAGAATAATAAAAAATTCTAAATCTTGTAACTGTTTTAGACAGTCCTCAATCAGGTAGTAGATACAGAACTTGGCCAAAAGCAAATACAACAATGAATAATAATAATAATAATAATAATAATAATAATAATAATAATAATACAACTCCAATCATTACCCCCTCCCCCAACCCTTCACGCTACGGACTAAAGAAATACGAGTAAAATTATTCAAGTTTATTTTTTTGCTAAAATATTCTTTTAACCTCATAAGCACACTGTTCTGCTCTCTCACAAGCTGTCTCACTTCCTCCTTTTCCTTCCTCTCTCTTCTTCTATTTGTTTCTCCTCATTAAAGCTCCTTCAGTCTCGTCAGAGCCTGTCCCTCCCCCGAGTCCCTCCGCGTCCCTCCCGGTCCCCCCGTTACCCCGTGTCCCCTGATTTACCTCCAAACACCAGCCGCTGTTCGGTTTCTGTTTGGCTTGTTTACGGTTTCAATTGCCTCGCTCTAATGGGCTCTGCTGTTTACACACCGTGAAGAGTCTCGCAGAAAAAAGGCCAGAAAGCCTCTCAACTCCTGTCCACCTGCTGATTACAGTAACGCTGCACTTTAAACTGTTTTCACACAGAAATCACAGGTAATGAAAGAGCTACAGCACTGTGAAAATACAAAAAAGCTGTTTTTGAATCTCATTTATAATCCACAGATCAGGTCTAAAGTCATGTTGCTGTATTATATAACACTGTACGAGACTCCAGGGCTCTTCACAATTTAAAAAAAATCAGATTTAATGCTTTTTAAGACCTTTATATATATATAATTTAAGAATTTGAGAACCACAGTTGTAAAATGCAGCTTAAAATTATGTGTTATTTAATACAGTCTTAGTCAATACTTACTTAGTTTGACCTTCCAGTTAGCCCAATTAGCTCACTGCTAATATTAGTGTGTTAGCATATTGGCTAGCTTGCAGCTAACGTTAGTTCTCTCCACGGTAACGTAGCTAACTTGCTGCTAATGTTAGCATGTTAGCTAGCTCTCCGCTTACCTTAGTTCTCTCCTTGGTTATGTAGCTAACTCGCTAATGTTAGTATGTTAGCTAACGCACTGCCATCGTTAGTATGTATTAGCTAGCATGCAGCTAATGTAATTATGTTAGCTAGCTCGCTGCTAACGTTAGTATGTCAGCTAGCTTACCACTAACCTTAGTATGTTAGCTAGCATGCCGCTAATGTTAGTATGTTAGCTAGCTCTCTGTTAAACTTAGTTCTCTCCCTGGTAACATTAGCAAGTTCATCACTAACGCTAGTATGTTAGCTAGCTCGCTGCTAATGTTATGTTAGCTAGCTTACCACTAATGTTAGTATGTTAGCTAGCGTGCTGCTAATGTTATTATTTTAGCTAGCTTACCACTAACGTTAGTATGTTAGCTCGCTGCTAACATTAGCAAGCTCTCTGATAACCTTAGAACATTAGCTAGTTCATCACTAACATTAGTATGTAACCTAGCGTGCCGCTAATGTTAGTAAGTTAGCTAGCTCTCTGTTAAATTTAGTTCTCTCCCTGGTAACATTAGTAAATTCACAACTAACTTTAAAATGTTAGCTAGCGTGCCGCTAATGCTAGTATGTTAGCTAGCTCTCTGATAAGCTTAGTTCTCTCCCTGGTAACATTAGCAAGTTCATCACTAACGTTAGTATGTTAGCTAGCGCGACGCTAATGTTAGTATGTTAGCTAGCTCTCTGTTAAGTTTAGTTCTCTCCTTGGTAACATTAGCTAGTTCACCACTAACATTAGTAAGTTACCTAGCTCGCTGCTAACATTAGTATGTCAGCTAGCTTACCACTAACGTTATTATGTTAGCTAGCATGCCGCTAATGTTAGTATGTTAGATAGCTCTAGGTTAAACTTAGTTCTCTGCCTGGTAACATTAGCTAGTTCATCACTAACGTTAATATGTTAGCTAGCATGCCGCTAATGTTAGTATGTTAGCTAACTCTCAGTTGACCTTAGTTCTCTCCCTGGTAACATTAGCTAGTTCACCGCTAACGTTAGTATGTTAGCTAGCTTAGCACTAATGTAAGCTAGCATGTCGCTAATGTTAGTTAGCTTGCCACTAATGTTAGTATGTTATCTAGCTTGCTGCAAGCTCTCTGATAACCTTAGTTCTCTCCTCGGTTACATTAGCTAGTTCATCACTAATGTTAGTATGTTAGCTAGCATGCCGCTAATGTTAGTATGTTAGCTAACTCTCAGTTGACCTTAGTTCTCTCCCCAGTAACATTAGCAAGTTCATCACTAACATTAGTATGTTAGCTAGCGTGCAATCATAATAAAAAAAAAATGGTTGAAAAATAGTTGCAGCCAGAGGAAAGTGTGAAATTGCAATACCATTCAAAATAAATATACAGCTCTAGAAAAAATGATGAGTTTCTTTGATTTTATCAAATTGAAAACCTCTGGAATATAATCAAGAGGAAGATGGATGATCACAAACCATCAAACCACCAAACTGAACTGCTTGAATTTTTGCACCAGGAGTAAAGCAGCATAAAGTTATCCAAAAGCAGTGTGTAAGACTGGTGGAGGAGAACATGATGCCAAGATGCATGACTAAAAACTGTAATTAAAAACCAAAAGGGTTATTCCACCAAATATTGATTTTTGTTCTGAACTCTTAAAACTTTATGAATATGAACTTTTTGTTTTCTTTGCATTATTTAAGGTCTGAAAGCTCTGCACCTTTTTTGTAATTGTTATTTCTGCCATTTCTCATTTTCTGTAAATAAATGCTCTAAATAATAATATTTTTATTAGGAATTTGGGAGAAATGTTGTCCGTAGTTTATGGAATAAAACAACATATAGATTGTAACTTGGTGCTGTATCACACAGTGTACTCTGATTCAGCACAAGCTCAGCTAAGCCAGATATTGAACACAACCGCTCAATATTTAAGACGAAAATAGGGTTCAAAACAGTAAGCAACACATCCAGCGCCTTCACTGAATTTGCTGGATCACATACTGTGTTGCCCAAGGGTTCGGAATCAATGCTTCCCTTAATAATAATAGTAAAAAAGCTGCAGATAAAAAGTTGCAGACGAGTGTACAAAAATATTTATGTACTTTTCCTTGTAAAATGTTTCCAAGAAGTAGTAAAAAACACACAAAAGATATGTACACAATACACACAGTATATACGACAAGTACTAACTACTATTAAACACCTATCAAGGTCAGTTTCTCAAGATTAATATGGATTTTTTTTTTTTTATCATTTTGACCTGAACTGAATTGACCTAGCTCTAATCTAAACTAGAAACAACACACAGAAAATTTTGTGTAGTTTTAAATTCTATTCTTTATGAAAAATAAATCAAAGTATATTACAGCTGTATGTTTTGTCCTATATTTAATATAATGACTGATGATAGAAAACTCTTCCTACTGTTCACCATTAGACAGTTCGTAACTCTAAAGGAAATACAGAACTTGGTCAAAAGCAAAAAAATAAAAAATAAATTCTCCCATCACTACTTCCCGGCCTACCATTCGGACTGAATTAATGAGCAGAAAATTGTTCAAGTTTGTTTTTCTGCTAAAATATTGTTTTAACCACAAAATCACTCTTGTGCTCTTTCACTTTCAATCTGTTTGTCTCACTTCCTTTCCTTCCTTTCTCCTTTCTCTCTCTCTTTCTCTCTTCAATGCTTCTCTACAAAGCTTTTTAATACGTTCCTTATTAAAAATGCAGATAAAGTCGCAGATAAAAAGGGGAAAGTAAATACAGTAGGAAGAGAAAGACAATAACTCATATGGGAGTACTGAGAAGCAGAGAATAACCCACCATATTAATCTTCTAACAACACCTTATCAACAACCAGCTATACCATAGCAAAACCATAGTGCCCACCAAGCAACACCTTAGCTACAGCATAGGAACACCTTAGGAACTGCTTGGCAATTTCTTTTTTCCAATCAGATTCGAGTCACTTCCATATGTGGTCCTAAATCAGATACGTATCCATGTTCATGCGACATAATTGTGAACGGTCAAATCATGCGGAATCTCTTAGTGCAGCTGTGCAGCTATAGCTGCAAAAACAGCAAAAGCAAACCACCTGTCCGACTGTACATGCTCAGGTCACCTCCTGGACCTGAGCATGAACTTCAGAGCAGCTGTTTACTGTTTCTCCACTCCAGCAAAAGATGCTCCACATATGAGCTGCTAACTCATCCATTTCCCTTTATAAAGCTACGAGTCTCTCCTCTCTCTAATATGAGGGTTTTTGTTGTTGGTGAAGAAGGAGACGTTTATACAGGTATCAATGCGCGCAATCACATTACACACTAATACAGGTTACTTTTCACATTACGAGTCCCATTGCTCAAATCCAATTTTTGCTCAGATCAGATTTGTCAGTTCAGATCTTGTTGGTTCACATTCACTGTAAATGTAAGTGTTCTGTATCTGTGTGTAATGTGAACGAATCTGTTCCTGAAACACCGTCTCACATGCTGCACATTGATACCTGTATAAACGTCTCCTTCTTCACCAACAACAAAAACCCTCATATTAGAGAGAGGAGAGACTCGTAGCTTTATAAAGGGAAATGGATGAGTTAGCAGCTCATATGTGGAGCATCTTTTGCTGGAGTGGAGAGTAAACAGCTGCTCTGAAGTTCATGTTCAGGTCCAGGAGGTGAAAAAAGGACAGGTGGTTTGCTTTTGCTGTTTTTTTGCAGCTATAGCTGCACAGCTGCACCAAGAGATGCAGTGTGGAGACGAGAGAGAAGCACGTAGCGCTAATGCTAATGTGTAAAAGCAAAAAGACGCATGAGTTCTGCATGATTTGACCGTTCACATTCATGTTGCATGTTTAGGACCACATATCAAAGTCACTCAAATCCAATATAATTTCATAAAATCTGATTTGGCACGTTCACACAGCCATGAAAAAATCAGATCTGATCCACATTGAGCAAAAAAATCAGATTTGAGTAATTTCAGCCTGGTAATGTAGTGAATGTAGCCTTAAATTTGTAAATGTGAACCGTCAAGATCTGATCTGAGCAAAAATTCAGATTTAAGATCAGACTAAAGGCTTGTAATGTGAACGTAGACTTTGTTTTTTCCTTTTTTTTTAAACAAGGCTTACAACCTATTTTATCATTGTGCTTTTTTTATCTACTGAATGTTTTGCGTTGTTATGCATTGTGTGTATTTCGTTTTTTTTTTCTTTCTTGGATTGAAAGTGTGCAGCACTTTGGTTTTAAATGTGCTTTATTTAAGAAATGTTACTTTTACTTTCGCTTATGTACAGTTTGTGTTGGGAGCTACTTATATGATATTCTTTTAAATCCTTTAACATTGGTCAGAGAACAGGTTAAGAGATAGGAGTTGAGTAATATGTGGTGGAATGGGACGCTGTAACAGTTTATCAGCATGTAAGGCTAATTTGTCGCAGTGAAGCTATAATCAGATTAGGTCTTCAGCAGGTGTATTTGATAAGAAGCGGTAAGAGGTTAATGATATGGACACTGTTATCAGCTGTAGGGCAATTAGTTTAGTGTGTGAAGAGGAAGCTGTAATATGGAACAGGTACAGGGTGCTAATACTGTGGATTTAGGTAGAAATCTACAGTTTCCATGGTTTAAAAAGAGGCCAAAAGTCATGAAATAACCGTATATTCATTTATTTTTCAGTGTTACCTTTGTGGATTGATTGTAAACATGCACAACTGCGCAAATTGTGAAAATATGATAGCGATTTTTGTCTATATTCTTTAAATTTTAAGGTTGTGTAGGCGTTTAACATTCCTTGATGTACAATAAGTGGTAAGGATCGTGACTACAGCCTTGCAATAGCTTAGGAACGCCTTAGCAACCCCTTAGCAACCACATAGTAATACCTTTGCAACCATCCAGAAACACCAAAGCAAGCAACACATCACCATATTAACCTTTTAACAACAGCTATACCCTAGCAAAGACTTTGGATACAGCAACCCACCAAAGGAACACCATAGCTACAGCAACATCTTAGCATCCATCCTAATACCATAGCAACCCCCAAGCAACACCTTTGCAACCATCCAGCAGAAACATCTTAGCAGCCATCCTAATATCATAGCAACCACATAGTATCACAATTGCAGCTGGCAGCAACACCACGGCACCACAGCAACCAAAACAATTTACACCTAGTACCACCATAGCAACAACAGGTAAACCATAGAACCACAGCAACCACCTAGCAACCATTAGAAAAAACACATCAAACACCTATCAACACCATAGCAACCATGCAGAATGCAGTTTTCTAGTTAAATGCTGTTGTATCACAGTTTCCTCTGCATTTATTTTTGATTGTTTTAAAAATGCGAGTATATCTCTCAGTGTTCAGGGCAGAGTTAGACGCCGGAGCTCATTAACACGACTCCACCGACAGTGAAGAGGTTCACCGGGTTCATTTAGCCAGACAATATTCTACAGTAATTATTCCTTTCACTGGAGATACCGTGACCTTCATCCAGGCTGTTCACCAGCACTTTTATTTTCTTCTCTTTTATTGACACCGCGAGCAGCAACAACAAACCATTTATAAACTCTCAGCACCATCCACATCTCACGCAGTACAGCGTTCACATACACTCACCTAACATCGACACAAACAGCAGCACTCATCTGCTCAGCTTTCTGTCTAAATTCATATTCACCTAAAATTCTGCTAAAATCTTCTTGTTCTTGTTGTTTGTGAAATACAGCAGGTCTCTCTGAGTTGTTTATGATGCTGCACATGATGAAACTCTTCCTCAACCTCTTCCTCATTGTCTGCAGCAGCTAGTAAAAGAAAATATTCAGAAAAACTAGTCGATCAGGAAAAGCACCGTGTCTACATCAACCCGTCAATTAGTATTCATGGCCCCGCCCACCTTGACTCGGGACCGCCCACAGGCAGAGCTGAAGCCGGGCAGTGATGCCGTCTCGTCAGATAGGAGATAACTAACAGCGCTAGTAACAGCATGCAGTTCATTCCTGTGTTATTTGTGCGAATAACACATCAGTGTTTATATACTTTACCCAGTAATTCAGAGATAAGAAACAAATGGTTAGAATTAGTGTATGGAGGAAAAACACCACCAGCCAAGTACAATTGAGATAGGTAGGTGTATGTGGATGTGGACTACCCGCCTCTGTCTGTAAGTATCTGTAAGTTTAGATAGGATCTCCGGTGGATTTGGTGTTTTACAGAGACTCTAAGACTAGGTCAGTGGCTGAACTGCACTTAGCAGGGCATTATTACACATGTTGTAAAGTTACATACGATGACATTGCAAAGACTGTTATTAGTGTAAAAATGTCTTTATTTTAAAACATTTCTGTAAAACTTTTGTTCGTCCTGCTGCCTCCTGGTGTTGCAGTGCATGTATGAATATTCATGAGCAAGAGCAGAAATCCTATCGTTCTTCCATGCCCACTCCTTCAGGGGATTAAAGCAGTGTTATACTGGATCACAGGAGCATTTTTTTTTTACTTTTTCCACAAAAAACAGCTCACATTGCATTCATTCATAGTAGAGATTTACCACAACTAGACATTTTAAAATCAGGGCTCTAGAGTGCGACCTAATGTGACCTAATTTCTTAGTTGTGTGACTAAGGGTAAAATTCAGGTCGCACAAGTGCGGCCAAATTGGTCGCAATATTAAGCGCATTGTATTACGTGTCCGCGACTCTTGACAGTCACAAAAAAGAGACTGACAATCTCCCTGTGCTCCAGCAAGTCTAAACCAATCAGACATAGAGAAAGGCAGGACCCCTTTCTGATTGGGCGGGACCCGAGCATTGAGTAGCCTAAAGCCCCTCAGACACACCGCTGAAGAGGTGAGAGGATGAAAAGAGCGACTGACAATTTTTTCGTTAAGAAGTTAAAGCCTGATCTGTCTGTTATATATATATATATATATATATATATATATATATATATATATATATATATATATATACAAATATATATATATATATATATATATATATATATATATATATATATATATATATATATATATATACAAATATATATTTTTTTAAAGAAAAGAAAAAGTTGATTGCATTTTTAATTCTTGATCTGGAAAGTAAATGGTATTAATTTGTTTTATTAGGAATTTATGTTGCTTAATTTATCTTGAGATGTTTTCATTTCAGCACTTTGCCTTTTTACAGTTCAGGTTTGTGTAAAATTGTTCTAAAAATAAAGAAGTCTATGTTGAGTGTGAGTGTTATTTAATAATTTACCAACCAGTATTGCCTATATGAACAGAAATTTTAAAGGTGCACATGTAAAACTGCGGTGTTAAATGCAATGCAGTCGAAAAGTTGGGTGCACCTAAATTTTGTGGTGCACCTAAGAAAAAAAGTTAGGCGCACCGGTGCAACCAGTGCAAACAGTTAGTCTAGAGCAGGGGTGTCCAAACTTTTTTTGTTGGGGGCCAGAAGGAGAAATATATTTGAAGTCACGGCCCACAGACTCTGTAATAAAACAAATAATGAAATATACCACTTTAAATAATTTCCTGATTACTTTCATTTACACACCATTTTACTTGACTTACTATCTTTATCTTTGACAGTGTTGTGTAAACTAAGATTTTTCAAATTGGTCTTTCATTTCATGATGTCTCTTAATATTAAACTCCTTAATCACGGCAACTTTTAGACTCCTTTGCCGTTTTTCTGCGCTAGAAATGCGCACTCTCTCCGCTTTTAGGCTCTTTGGCCCGTTTTTCTGAGCTACAACTTCACTCTCTTTGGTCCGTTTCTGACACTTAGCATCCAAACTTTGAATCTCACATTATAAAAACCTGCTTAACAGCGGGCTAACTTTCATTCTATTTCTAAAATTCCTTAGTAGGGCCGTAGTTTGGACACCCCTGGTCTAGAGCCCTAAAAAATGAATGAAAAAACGATGGAATGAAATCTTTAAAATGTCACAGTTGTAGAGGAATTAAAGTGAGTATAAACAGTAGTGCTAGTTCTCCAATCAGGTACTGAGGGGCTGGATTTCTTCATGAATGTAAAAAGGCTCTTTTATGATTTCATCAGCTCCTTTAATTACGGAGTGTTTGAACACCGCCTGAAGGCACGAGTGCTTCCTTCAGTAGCAGAGCCTGCAGATCTGTCTTCAGAAGGTGATTGATTTTTGATCTGTGCTGAAATAAAAGATTATTAAAGCTCACTGACGTGCTTCATCTACTGACATCCGCAATTATACAATGGGAGAAACTGGACATGTTCCCTGTTCAATTAACTTTAATGTTAGGCCCACTAATGCATTATTTTGTAGCAACTGTTCAGAGGTTGGACAGGCTGTACAGAAAGGATAAAATCCAATTAAACTCAATCATTTTGATCATTTGAGGGAAAATTTGACAGAAGAAATTGAATAAAGCTGCCAGAAGCTTCGTAGCTCTGAGGAGTCGTTTGGCTGATCTTCTGGAACAGACTGTGGGTTTGTCACAGACTCGAACAACCCGAGGTATCTGAGCCATGAACTACAAAATTACAACAAACCATAGCAACATCCAGCTATAACATAAAAACTCCCTAGCAACCAATTTGTACTGTATATACATAGCAACCCCCAAGCAACACCTCAGCTATAGCATTGCAACACCTTAGGAACTGTTTAGCAACATCTTCGCAACTATCCTAATACCATAACAAACACATAATAACACAATTGCAGCAACACCACAGCAACCATAATAATACCACTATTACACCTAGTACCACTATAGCAACAATCATATATATTGTTATTGTATACTATAAAACCAACATCATAGCTACACTACAGCAACCAACTGGAAACACCATAACAACCACTTAGCAACCATTCAGCAAAACCCCAGCAAACACCTAGCAACACCATAGCAACCAACACATCACCACATTCACCACAGAACAAAAAACAGGAGCAACAAACCAGAGCAACAAACAGGTATACATTAGAACCACAACAACCACCTGAAAACATACCTGTCAACACAACAGCAACAACCTAGCAACATCATAGCAACCACCTAACAACACCATAACAAACGTAAAGTATTTTTAGCCAGTCATGCTTCAATAACTGTGACTCCATTACATATACACAAAGTGTGGACTAAAGTAGGGGAATAAAAAGTCTAACTATAAGTATTAGGGGTGTCACGATTGTCTAAATCCTCGATTCGATTTTATTTCCGATTTTAGGGTCACGATTCGATTCAATTTGATTTTCTTTTTTTACAGCAGAGAGGCCTATGCCAGTTTTAGATTAGTCTATGGTCAGTCGTTGGTTTGATTCATCAAATTTACAATATCTTATTTCAAAAGGTGGGCTTGATATAAGTGATGCAAAGTGATACAAGTGATCTGTAATACACCACATTAGGCACTAATGGTCAAATTTAAATCATTAAATTAAGATATTTATATATACATGTAATGCCATCTAGTGGCTTTTTTGGTAGCAGCAGTGTGCACTATTAAAACAGCAATGTGCAACATAAATAAATAATACAAAAATACAGGAACAGTCATGTACATAATATTAGAGCCTTAACAAACTGAACTCTATCCTACTATAACAGTTAAACATGAAAAATAAGACTTTTAGACTTTTTCAGATAGATATAGTATTAACTATTATTAACTAATTATTAACTATCTGAGAGAAAGATGCTCCTTAAGGTACCAAAACTATTAACATATTTGAGGCTAGACAAAACAACTGTTATTTTTATATTATATTATATTATATTATATCATATTATATTATATTATGTAAAACAACTGTAGGGTATATAATTCCCTAACTAATTATAATAATGATTAATTAAATTTTTTCTGTTTTTAAAAAAAAAGTGTATAACTGCTTTTTTATGCTATTCTGTTATCATTGTGTCAGTGGCATTTTCTTGAAATTACAAAAAAATCGTATCCCACAGTCCAAAAACATGGAGATCAGGTAAATTGGATACTCTGAATTGACCAGAAAATTGAATACTCTAAAATTGATCTGGTAAAATTGTATACCCTAAATTGATCTGGTGTATATGTGTAAAGTATGTGTTATGTAGTGTATGTAAATGTGTGTGGTTGTGTGTAAATGTATGTATGACTGTGCCCAAATTTGTATCGGCACTCTGTTCTGGGTAAATGCTATAGAGCTGGATGCAGTCTTCCTCCAGGTGGACAGTGGTTGTTTCCGGTTGAGAGTACGCTGTGCGCTATTGGCTGCCGCTTCTCACCGGTGTGTGGATGAGTGTTGATGTGTAATGTGCTTGTGTGTAAAAAACATGTACATTGTAAAGCGTCCTTGGGTTTCTAGAAAGGTGCTATATAAGTTAAATTCATTTATTCATTCATCATTTCTGGGACAATATATCGTCCACAAAAGATTCTTATCGTGACAGACCTAGAGCTAAGGACTCAGCAGGAATTCCCTTCTAAAAGGTCTTTTGTCTCAACTCTAAAATACCTGAAATAAACTGCAATAACATCTCTGATCTTTACAGCATAACGTACGCAGTGAGCAGTCTACAGCGCTAGCCGCGGCTGCAGACGCTTCCTTATGTAAACGCTTCAAAAGGCCAAGTCCCCCGACACCAGTCAAACAAGCGATGAAAACGCTATTTCAGCAGCCGAGACGTTATAGCCCACCCAAATCAGCATCAGCCGTCCCTTTATGACTCACCTGTATAGTAAGCAGACATGCAGGAGAGAACGTATCCTGTAATTGGAGCAAAATGCTTTTGTTCCTTTCCTTTCATTATTACAATTAGCCTATTGAACCCTTCCTGGAAGAGATTTCTTCCTCTGTGATAATGACTAGGAGATTGTGTCTGATGAGCAAAGACTAATGAATAAAAGAGCAACAGGAGGAAGAGACCAGCCAGCGTAGGATTCATACAGCGCTGAGCTGTGTGTGTGTGTGTGTGTGTGTGTGTGTGTGTTTGTGTGGAGGGAAGTGGTATAAACTAGTGCTGGGAGATTTTCACGATTAATTTGATTAATTTGAATTACAGTTTTAATGCGATTTATAAAATGATAATCGCTATTTTTCATCTTTACATACGGATTTTTAAACACTAAAATATGTGAAAACGCTACTTAATTCTTCAATTCTCCCACAGACAAGCATGCACATATTTTCTAAACAAAGCAACCAGCCAAACACTCCAAACTGAACCGTTTCTAAAAACTGCAGCATGATCGCTGTACGGTGAGCATCCGAGATATATTGTTAAACAGTAATGCACGCTCCTGTTTCTTTCACATTTTAACTTTAGAGTCTTTATTTCTGTCAGAAACTCACGTTCTGGAGTTTAATCCACTGTCTGAGTTTCTCCACGGCGTATCAACGCATGTTTTGAATCACTGATCACTCACTTGTGAATAGATTCACTCAGTGAGTCGACTCCTCACTCAGATATCCCAAAGCATCTGAACACCAAACAGAACACATGATAATTCACAATATCAGTGGAGTATAAATGTTCAAAATCTCTGGTATATATATGCATGCATACACACACTCACACACACACATGGTGAACCCCAAAGGAGAGATTTAGGTTAAACCAAAATAAAAGTAAAAATAGTTTACCATTGAATTTTAGTATGAGGAAAAAACTTGAATCAAATCGAAACGAATCAAATTGTGTTTTTTAAAAAAAGTTGCACAAGTTAGTATGTTATAATCACGCAGCTCTGCCATCGGCTCACGCACACGTGAGCTCCCCCACGTGTGCGCATTAAGCACTCGCTATGTGTAGCTGTTGTTAATAAACATTCTTAAACCTTCCTTAATAATAAAAGGTCTATGCTTCTTCAGTGTTGCAATGTTAATTAATGTCTCTATGTTTCCCCTGTGTCTCGGTCTGAGTGTTCTCACCTGTGTTCCCCTACATGACTGTTATCTGTAGCTCCGCCCACTCGTTACCTGCTGTTTCCCAGGTGTCTACCATTTTCGTTTCCCTTCTTGTGTTTTCCCTCCTGTTCGTTTCCCTCGTGTTAGCGTCTGTCAGGTTTAGCGTTTCCTTTGTTTATGATCCTTCCTCGTTCTGTGTTTCCTTTGTTTCGTTTTGCTTTAGTTTCTGTTAATTTGTTTATTTAAGCTATTTAAGTTTGTTTTTCTGTGTTATTATTTAAAAAAAAACTTGAATTTGCATCCGCCACCGCATCCTCTCCTTGTTCACTGCTGCAGCCTGTGACAATTAACATTATTCTGAACCGATTTTAAACAGTTAAAACAGTCTGAAAATGTTTTTAAAAAGCTCAGTTTTAAAACGTTGTCCTTAGTAAAAAATCTCAGGTTTAAATCAGGCTCGGGTTCATAACAGTTTTAAGATTTAAGTGAAACCAAAATAAAGTAATCATAGTTTTGAACCATTTCTTTGTCATTTGTAATTGGAATTTTAGTAGGAGGAAAAAAATCGAATCGTAATCGAAAATCGTTTTTTTTTTTTTGTAAAAGAATCAAGATTTTTTTTTTTTCCGTAATCGTCCAGCTCTAGTATAAACAGAAAAAGGTGTTGGGTAACTGTGCAGGATTCACACACTGGCACTATAAAACTGAATTACTGATTCATTTGTAGAGCTCACGAGCAGCAGCCCGGGGTGATTCATGGCTTTCCCTGATTCCCTGATACCAATCTGACTTAAATCGGATGGGAGAATAATGCCATAATCGCCCAAATGTGCTGAAACAATATATCTCAGCTCGGCTCGCATGGGATTTGAATAATTCCACAGCTGGATCAATTCAGGTGAGATGACAGGGTTATAAAACAGAGGCATGGGGCTGAGCCGACAACAGAAAAATAAAAAAATCACCACATCTGACAGCCGAGACAAATGCCTGTCCCCTCGGCACTCTCACCGATGCGTCACGTGATCAGCGAGTCTGATTTCTCTACAGATAGACCTGTGCTAATGCTGCTATTATTACCAGTGTTTCAAGAGTTTCAACCAGACAAAAATACAGCTAGAGAGCACTTCAGTTTCTGCATCAGTTTCTCTGATTTTGCTATTTATAGGTTTATGCTTGAGTAAAATGAACATTGTTGTTTTATCTCGCTGCTTTTAGACTCTTTGGCCCGTTTTCTGCTATATAATTGTACATTCTCGCCGCTTTTAGACTCTTTGGCCCGTTTTCTGCTATATAATTGTACATTCTCACCACTTTTAGACTCTTTGGCTCGTTTTCTGCACTACAACTGAGCACTCTCACCACTTTTAGACTCTTTGGCTCGTTTTCTGCGCTACAACTGAGCACTCTCACCACTTTTAGACTCTTTGGCTCGTTTTCTGCACTACAACTGAGCACTCTCTCCGCTTTTAGACTCTTTGGCTCGTTTTCTGCACTACAACTGAACACTCTCTCCGCTTTTAGACTCTTCGGCTCCTTTTCTGCACTACAACTGAGCACTCTCTCCGCTTTTAGACTCTTTGGCTCGTTTTCTGCACTACAACTGAACACTCTCTCCGCTTTTAGACTCTTCGGCTCCTTTTCTGCACTACAACTGAGCACTCTCACCGCTTTTAGACTCATTGGTCCGTTTTATGCACTACAACTGAACACTCTCACCGCTTTTAGACTCATTGGCCTGTTTTCCATGCTACAACTGAGCACTCTCGCCGCTTTTACACTCTTTGGCTCGTTTTCTGCACTACAACTGAACACTCTCACCACTTTTAGACTCTTTGGCTCGTGTTCTGCTATATAATTGTACATTCTCGCCGCTTTTACACTCTTTGGCTCGTTTTCTGCACTACAACTGAACACTCTCACCACTTTTAGACTCTTTGGCTCGTGTTCTGCTATATAATTGTACATTCTCGCCGCTTTTAGACTCTTTGGCCCGTTTTCTGCACTAGAACTGAACACTCTCACCACTTTTAGACTCTTTGGCCGTTTTCTGCTATATAATTGTACATTCTCGCCGCTTTTAGACTCTTTGGCTCGTTTTCTGCACTACAACTGAACACTCTCACCACTTTTAGACTCTTTGGCCGTTTTCTGCTATATAATTGTACATTCTCGCCGCTTTTAGACTCTTTGGCTCGTTTTCTGCGCTACAACTGAGCACTCTCTCCACTTTTAGACTCTTTGGCTCGTTTTCTGCACTACAACTGAGCACTCTCACCACTTTTAGACTCTTTGGCTCGTTTTCTGCGCTACAACTGAGCACTCTCCGCTTTTAAACTCTTTGGCTCGTTTTCTGCACTACAACTGAGCACTCTCACCACTTTTAGACTCTTTGGCTTGTTTTCTGCACTACAACTGAACACTCTCTCCACTTTTAGACTCTTTGGCTCGTTTTCTGCACTACAACTGAGCACTCTCTCCGCTTTTAGACTCTTTGGCTCGTTTTCTGCACTACAACTGAACACTCTCTCCGCTTTTAGACTCTTCGGCTCCTTTTCTGCACTACAACTGAGCACTCTCTCCGCTTTTAGACTCTTTGGCTCGTTTTCTGCACTACAACTGAACACTCTCTCCGCTTTTAGACTCTTCGGCTCCTTTTCTGCACTACAACTGAGCACTCTCACCGCTTTTAGACTCATTGGTCCGTTTTATGCACTACAACTGAACACTCTCACCGCTTTTAGACTCATTGGCCTGTTTTCCATGCTACAACTGAGCACTCTCGCCGCTTTTACACTCTTTGGCTCGTTTTCTGCACTACAACTGAACACTCTCACCACTTTTAGACTCTTTGGCCCGTTTTCTGCTATATAATTGTACATTCTCGCCGCTTTTAGACTCTTTGGCCCGTTTTCTGCACTACAACTGAACACTCTCACCACTTTTAGACTCTTTGGCCGTTTTCTGCTATATAATTGTACATTCTCGCCGCTTTTAGACTCTTTGGCTCGTTTTCTGCATTACAACTGAACACTCTCACCACTTTTAGACTCTTTGGCCATTTTCTGCTATATAATTGTACATTCTCGCCGCTTTTAGACTCTTTGGCTCGTTTTCTGTGCTACAACTGCGCACTCTCGCCGCTTTTAGACAGTTTGGCACGATTATTTCACTACAACTTAACACTCTCCTGCTTTTAGACACTTTGGCCCGTTTTCTGACACCTAAAGTTTAAACTTTGAATCTCAAATCATAAAAACCTGCTTAATAGCGGGCCAACTTTCATTTTATTTCTATAATACCTCATGCAAAAAAGGAAACAGGCCGCAAATGGCCCGCGGATCGTAGTTTGGACACCCCTGGTTTAAACAGTCCGAAAATGTTTTTAAAAAGCTCGGTTTTAACGCTCTACTTACTAAAAAATCTCGGGTTTGAATCGTACTTGGGTTCATAACAGTTTTTGGGCCCGATCTAAGCTCTAATGCTTCTACCTGCTTTGAAAGCACTTCATTACAGAACAGCACAGCATGGCTGGAATAACTAGGAGCTCCGTCTACCTCCTCTGCTGAATCTCTGGCACATCTTTGACAGGTCATTTTTACACACTGATAATAGCATAATGAAGCCAGGGCTTTGGTGAGAGATAGATTACTGCTGTAGTTTTTAGTTTTTTAAAAGATTGTTTTTTGTTCTTTCATAAGAGAAAAGAGACACTGAACTCCACTGAAACGGAGAAAGCAGGACGAGGAAGTTCTTAAGTAAGTAAATCACTGTGGAACTACTGCTGCTGCTCATAGGTCACACTGAGTGGCTCCCCTTTAAAGGCTTTTGTTCATCTGGCATGAAAGCCAAGAAGGAGGAAAAGCCACTCCGCCTGGTTTGTCTACGGCTAGAGTAAATACCACAGCAATCAAAAGGAAAAGGAGGCATATTCATAATAAAAAAAAAGAGTGGCTGTAAAAATCCTCCTAAATAAAAGCACCACTTACTTAACACTCAATTTCTTCCCTTTAAGACATGCCATTTAATATTTTAGCACAGCCCTTTCACGCCTTTCCACGGCGGCTATGCCGAGCGGTAATGTAAACAGTTATATCGCACAGTGCCGGGCGCGCTTTAGTGCCAATAATAATACCAGTGTGCACTTTTATTAAGCAGAACAACTGAATACACCAAGAACAACAGGGCTGCCTATTAATGAGCTATCTATAAAAGGCAGACATGAATCATTGCTGCATCAGTACTGTCGCACAACATCATTAACGCCCAGAGAAAAAGCAGAAAGGCCAAGGCTCTTACCAGAGAGGTGAAGATGTAGGTGTAGTAGACGGAGAGCATGCCCAACTCTGATGCCTGTGAAAGAAAAAAAACAGGAAGAGAGAGAAAGAGAAAGAGAAAGAGAGAGAGAGAGGGAGAAGAATATTGAACTGTGGTTCCATCAATAATTCTCAGTCTACTGTCAATTTTTACCCTCTCTGCCCCAAAGCCTGGTTCTGGTTCTTCTCAAGCTTTGAGCTTATGAAACTCATGAGGGTTGTTTCTCAGACAGGGACTAAGCCTAGACATAGACCATGTAATCCTTTCAATGGAAAATCACACACACACATACACACACACAAACATACATTCAAACACACACAAACACACACAAAAACATACAAACAAACACACACAAACACACACACACACACAAACACACACACATAGCGAGCCTCCCTCTCTCTCCACCTCACATACACATACACCCACACAAACACACACAAACACACCCACACAAACACACACAAACACACACACACAAACACACACACACACACACACACAAACACACACAAACACACCCACACAAACACACACAAACACACACACACAAACACACACAAACACACACACACAAACACACACACACAACGAGCCTCCCTTTCTCTCCACCTCACACACACATACACACACACAAACACACACACACACACACACGCACACACAAACACACAGTGAGCCTCCCTTTTACTGTTCGACACACATACCAAGTCTCCTTTCTTCTGCTCCTTACACACACACACAAACACACACATACACACAGAGACACACACATACACATACACACACAAACACACACACACACAACGAGCCTCCCTTTCTCTCCACCTCACACACACATACACACACACACACACACACACACATACACACAGAGACACACACATACACATACACACACACACAGACACATACACACACATAAACACACACACACTCAAACAGAGACCCGGTGCTCTCTTTATCTCACACACAGCGAGCCTCCCTCTCACTGCTCCATACACACAAACACACAAACACACAAACACACACACACACAGATCCCGCGCTCTCCCCCAATCACACACTTGTCTTATACCCTAAACACAACAGAACATGTTTTAACAGTCAGTAAACACAGAACATTATTTTTTACTTCCTTCTTGCATCTCTGGGAGTGAGATCTGGCCTATGGAACACACATGTGACACCACGCAGAAAAAATAAGCTACTTTTAAAAGGGGCAATCGATATACAGTAATCAGATTACTTTTTCAAAGTAACTTTGCCGTCACATGATAGTCAACACTCCAATGAAACTAGGCCTGTCACGAGACCATTAAATGAGACAAATATAATGATAACATAATATCATAAAGGAATTACACTTTCTAAAGCCAATGAACTTTCCATTCCTGTTCACCCAAAAAGTCCCAGCTTGAACCAAATTAGGTTATTAGTAGGCTCTTCAGTATATATGCAAAATGAGTAGACAGGGGAACCGTGGGTCTGCCCTACACCATGACGTGCAACCCCGGTCTGTCCCAGCTGGCCCGCGTTGGACCGGCATAAAGATTTTGTCTCAGCCTTCACACGAGAGATACAGTGAGTCCAAGAAGTATTTGATCCCTTGCTGATTTTCTTCGTTGGCCCACTAATAAAGACATGATCATTCTATACTTTTAATGGTAGATGTATTCTTACATGGAGAGACAGAATATTAAAAAGAAAATCCAGAAAATAAATCTAAGGAATATATATTAACTGATTTGTATTTCATGGAGTGAAATAAGTATTTGATCCCTTAGTATTCATTAGCAGTTCTGGCTTTTACAGACCAGTTAGACACTCCCAATCAACTTGTTACCTGACCTGAAGCCACCTGTTCTCACTAATCACTTGTGTGAAAAACACCTGTCCACAGAATCAGACAGATCACACAGATTTCAAGTCTCCAACATGGGTAAAACCAAAGAGCTGTCACAGGACCTCAGAGTCAGAATTGTTGACCTTCACAAAGCTGGAATGGGCTACAAAAAGATTAGTAAGGTGTTGGATGTGAAAGTAACAACTATTGGTGCAATTATCAGAAAGTTTAAAGAGTATAACATGACAATCAACAGACCTCGGCCCGGTGCTCCAAAGAAGATTTCGCCTCGTGGGGTGGCAATGATGCTGAGAACGGTCAGAAATCGTCCTGCAACCACTCGGCAGGAGTTAGCAAATGACCTGAAGGCAGCTGGTACCACAGTTTGCAAGGAAACAATTGGCAACACTTTGCGCAACAATGGATTCACATCCTGCAGTGCCCGAAAGGTACCCCTGCTGAAGAGAGCACATGTGGAGGCACGCCTCAAGTATGCCAATGATCATTTGAAAGATGAACCAAGTTATTGGGAGAAGGTTTTGTGGTCAGACGAGACCAAAATTGAACTTTTTGGCCTCAACTCCACCCGCCATGTGTGGAGGAAGAAAAATGCTGCCTAAGACCCCAAGAACACTGTGCCCACCGTCAAGCATGGAGGTGGAAGCATAATATTTTGGGGGTGTTTCTCTGCCAAGGGTACAGGGCTACTTCACCGCATCACTGGGAAGATGGATGGAGCCATGTACCGCACAATCCTGAGGGACAACCTCCTCCCCTCTGCCAGGGATCTGAAAATGGGCCGTGGTTGGGTCTTCCAACATGATAACGACCCTAAACATACAGCAAAGGCAACAAAGGATTGGCTCAAGAAAAATCACATTAAGGTCATGGAGTGGCCCAGCCAGTCGCCAGACCTCAATCCGATCGAAAATCTATGGAGGGAGCTGAAGGTCAGAGTTGCCAAGCGACAGCCCACCAACCTTCATGATTTAGAGAGGATCTGCAAAGAAGAGTGGGCCAAAATTCCCCCTGGTGTGTGTGCTAAACTTGTGGTTAACTACAACAAACGTCTCACCGCTGTGCTTGCAAACAAAGGCTTTGCCACTAAGTATTGAGTGTGTTTGGCAAGAGGGATCAAATACTTATTTTCCTCATTGAAATACAAATTAATTAAAATATATTCTTTAAAATTATATTCTGGATTTTTGTCTTGATATTCCGTCTCTCCATGTTAGAATATATCTACCATTAAAAGTGCAGAAGGATAGTGTCTTTATTAGTGGGCAAACAAAGAAAATCAGCAAGGGATCAAATACTTCTTGGACTCACTGTACACTGATGGTGAGAGGAAGGCTAAGGCAAGACAAACCTAAGAGATATTTAAAAGCTAAGTAACTAGAGCCGCACTGGGCAATAAAGAAAATTATGTTTCTTTAAGTTTTGGTTGTTAATTTTTTTATTTTTACTAATAAAGGTATGTTTTGAGTTAATTCACTCCCTGTGTATGTGTCTCTCTGTGCTTTTGCACTACCGGGTCATTCACAGTGGCCACGCCCACAGTCACAATATATAAGTGCATTTTGTAAGTGAAAACACAATGGACGATATCACAATTATTATATTAATTGAGGTCACGCCCATTTATTGAATCCATACACATATTTTTTCAATATTTATTAATGTTAAGTATAGGGAGATGCTGCCCACTAGAGGTGGGCGATATGGCTCTAAAATAATATCACGATATTTCAGGGTATTTTTGTGATAACGATATACTTGGCGATATAGGAAAACTAAAATAATTAACTCATTTCAGGAATATAGTATAATAGTATAACAGTATAATCATAATGTGGCAAAATAAATAATACAGCATAAAATAATATACCGTATTTTTCGGACTATAAGGCGCACCGTATTATAAGGCGCACGATGAGTGAACGGTCTATTTTTAGTGTTAGTCCATACACAAGGCGCACTGGATTATAAGGCGCACTAAATGAAACTTTATTTATATCAGTAACAATAACTCTGAGCAATAAATCCTTCACAATATCTGTGAAAAATAACAACATCTCTGAGCAATAAATCAACAAGCACAGCAAGTAACTTACGTATTACTCCGCGACGCTCCTGACAACGGTAGCCGCAAGCACAGCAAGTACGTATTACTCCGCGACGCTCCTGACAACGGTAGCCGCAACGCTCCGACAGACCATAATATTATGTTGAAGCACAGCAAGTACGTATTACTCCGCGACGCTCCTGACAACGGTAGCCGCAACGCTCCGACAGACCATAATATTATGTTGAAGCACAGCAAGTACGTATTACTCCGCGACGCTCCTGACAACGGTAGCCGCAACGCTCCGACAGACCATAATATTATGTTGAAGCACAGCAAGTACGTATTACTCCGCGAGGCTCCTGACAACGGTAGCCGCAACGCACCGACAGACCATAATATTATGTTGAAGCACAGCAAGTACGTATTACTCCGCGAGGCTCCTGACAACGGTAGCCGCAACGCTCCGACAGACCATAATACTACTTGAAGCACAGCAAGTACCGCATTACTCCGCGAGGCTTCTGACTATAATAGCGTGTTGTGCCGAATTCGGTGAATAAAACGGTTTTAAAACAGAGATAAAGATTGGATAAGTTTCATTTCTGGATGAAGTGATTTCCAGCGCTGTTTGGATATAACTGTGGATTACAGGAGACTGGATTGATGGATTCTCTTTAGTCTGGACGCGTTTTGAAGGTAGGACCTGTGGCTGAGCGCGGGTGTGTGTTCGGGGGGTGGCGGCAGTGACCGGAGGTTAACCCCGGACAAAAGGAGAGCCTTTTATTACTGGAAACATGCGCTCTGACGCAGCTCTAATTCATGAAACATACATCCTACAGTAAAAGCACAGTTCTGGAATCCGGAGAGCCAGACGGTTCGAATGGTGTATGACATGACCGCATTCGATGAAATATGGACGAACGATAAACGCAAATATGAGAGTTATGAATTATTAAAATCATAACCAAGGCATATTTCGCCCTAAATGTTTATTTTCTGAAAGGATATTCCGCTAAATAGGCTAAATAGCTCAAAAGCAGAGATTCTAAGCTTTAAAATGGTATATTGGATGTCTATATTGAACCTGTAACTGTTCATAACTATTCAGAAACACAGCCAGTTATGAAATATTAAATATTTCTGGCCCGCCGGTGGGCCAGCGCGTGTTAAGAGGTTAACTTTACTTAGAAGTGGGCGCTAAAAAGAAACAGTTTGTGCTATTACCCCAGAACGGGTGGAAAGGAAAGTTTACCGGCACCTTGTTCTGGCCACGGAGCTACAGTGGAAACTAGCTACCTTGAGCCACAGCCGAGAGGCAGTACGGCAGTTAAAGGTAACCGCGCGCTAGCCCAAGAGGGGGATCTTTTTCTGGCGTGGGTGAGGAATTCTGCACAACAGAGCGCCGTGTACCACATAAAATCGAGGTCAGTAAACACAAGCAAAATCCATACACAAGGCGCACTGCATTATAAGGCGCAATGACGATTTTTGGGGAAAAATAAGTATTTTAAGTGCGCCTTATAGCCCGAAAAATACGGTAATGCAGCAAAAAATATTGCAGAATATTTAGTGCATGCATATAAACTGCAAACTAAGACCATTATACAATAAATACACCTAAAGCTTCACAGTGAATAATAGACTACTTTTAAGACAGAACAGCCCTATTATCACGATATGGATTTTTAATATCATGATATTTCTGTGTCACGATATATTGTATACCATATAATATTGCCCACCCCTACTGCCCACATAGGTGATAATAAAAGTAAACTGCAATTTGAAACCAAACTAACAGTATATAACGTAACAAAACCATAAACTTTAGATTTTAAGGTTTAGACTTTGGTCCAAACTTTATGGTGTGAAACCACAGCAGCACTTGGCTTGATTAAACCAGGGTTTGGACCCATCGTTCAGCTCTTGGAGTCTGTTTTGTAGGAAGGTTCCTTGTGTTCTTTTTTAATGGGACTGAGATGTCCTGTCCTACTCAAGCCTGTTCTACACAGTGTGAGGTCGAATTCATGTTTTCACTTTTTAGGAGAATTTAATAAGACCCTGAGTGATTCTCTAATAAAGGAGTCTTTCACTTCCTGCAGGACACAGTGACATAAGGCTCGTCTTTATTATATAGGAGCAGAAATTGCAGTGGAGTAAGTCATCGTCGAGTAAGTGGTTTATTATTATTTTGCTATTATTATTTCACTATGTTTGGACATGTTTTACATGCAGGAAAGTGTGATACTTAAGCAGTAAACATTTCTTCCAACTAATGTTATTCTGCTTTAAAATATAAAAAGGGCAAAAAAGTCTACTGCTACTTTAAAAAACACTGAAAAACTGTCAGATTTTAATTAGCCACTGTTATTATTTAGCTATTATTATGTGTAATGTTTTAAAAAGCAATCATAGAAGTCTGCATACACAGCTCTAGAACAAATTAAGAGACCACTTCAGTTTCTGAATCAGTTTCTCTGATTTTGCTATTTATAGGTTTATGTTTGAGTAAAATGAACATTGTTTTATTCTATAAACTACAGACAACATTTCTCCCAAATTACAAATAAAATATTCTCATTTAGAGCATTTATTTACAGAAAATGAGAAATGACTGAAATAACAAAAAAAGACGCAGAGCTTTCAGACCTCAAATAATGCAAAGAAAACAAGTTCATATTCATAAAGTTTTAAGAGTTCAGAAATAATCAATATTTGGTGGAATAACTGGTTTTTAAATCACAATTTTCATGCATCTTGGCATCATGTTCTCCTCCACCAGTCTTACACACTGCTTTTGGATAACTTTATGCTGCTTTACTCCTGGTGCAAAAATTCAAGCAGTTCAATTTGGTGGTTTGATGGTTTGTGATCATCCATCTTCCTTTTTTTTTCAATTTGGTAAAATCAAAGAAACGCATACATTTTTAAGTGCTCTCTAATTTTTTGTCCAGAGCTGTATGTTTAATGTTACTGGATTATAAGGCATTTTTGTTGAAGTAACTACTGTCTAGGAAATGCTTTTTATTACATTTTGGAGTAATGCTGTGAAAAGTATTCTTTTTTTCCTGATTTTTATCCCAATTTCTCGCCAATTTACATGGCCAATTACCCAACCCCCTCATTAGAACTCCCCCTATCATACATGCCTCCTCCGACACATGTGAAGTCAGACTCCGCCTCTTTTTGAGCTGCTGCTGATGCTGTAGCATTGCCGAGTAGCATCACAGCGATAACACTCGGAGGAAACTCGGTTCTGATACATCAGCTCACAGACGCCCTGTGCTGATCAACATCACCCTAGAAGGAGTGATGAGGGAAAAGAGAGAGCGCCATCTACTGTACTGTACCCACCCAGAGAGAGTAAGGACAAATTGTGCTCTCTCGGGGCTCCAGCAGTTGATGGCAAGATGCATGACCGGGATTCGAACCACCAAATCCCATCTTCGTTTACAAAGTCCTCGTTCCAGAAAACACAGATCCACTGCTCCACAGCCCAATGATGTGGCTTATGTATATCTACTTAACACAGTCATTATATTTATTGGTAATACTCCTCTACATAGACTAGACAAGCTACAGTTATGTGTGTGCATTTGCACATCACTGTCAACAATTTTTACAGCTTTAAAAAAAACATTCTTTTATAAGAATGGGTGTCCACAAACTATTGGACATAAAAAGTTGTATTTCACCCCCTCAAACCTCCTCAGTAGCGTACACTTTTATAAATATATAAGTAAATTTGACCTATAACGTAGAAAATGTAAAACTAATTAAAAAGTCAATCATTTTCTCTGTGAATAAGGAAAAAAGGTAGAATAAGCCGCTCTGCTTTTTTTGGCTCTGTGCAGAGGCAGATCAAAGATGACAAAAGAAAGAAGCCCCTGTTCTATTTACCAATTCTCTACAGTCTCCTAGGAAACTGCTGTAAAACACAAAACTAGGCATTTCAATCAAGCGTCATGATGTCAAAACATTTAAGAACTCGGTACTTTATAAAGGGCAGACACTGGGTGCTCTGCTTTTGTGTAAATATAGTATTTGTGTGAGTCTGAAAGGGGTCACAGGGTCCGTGCATATTAAAGACTACCTAATACTAAACTTTGTGTCTGATACTGAAATGTACTTTTACCACTTTGAGGCGCACAGGATTACAAGGTGTATTATGTGACACTAGTAAGGAACAGGGGTGTCGTCATGTTTTCCTTCTAATTCAGAAGATAAAAAAATAAGATAAAAAGCTAAAAAAAAAAACATTTTCTTTTAAAGTCAAACGAGCTCTGGATGTTAATCTACACAGATTTCTCTCCGGATTACGTAGAGTAACCTTAGATTTCCAGATTTCCACTAAGGCTGGGTGCAGCAGCATTAGCATTAGCAGCTACACTGAGGAACCCTGACTGTTAGGGTAAGCCAGGGTAATATTAGCTAGCGGTTCATCCCATGTAGCTTGTTTAAACACGGTAAACAGGCAGACTAAATTCCGATATACTATAGCTAGATAGCGGTAAGCGCAGATAGTGGATAATGCTAATGATGCTACAGCAAGGCTAGCCGGAGTTAGCACAGACTACAGTCCGATATACTCACCTCTGAACAGCAAAAGAGCTAATGCTTAGTGCGGTTAGCAGCTAACGCTTATAATGCTCCAGCAGTGCTACAGGGTTAGCAGCAGCCTACAGGCCTATAACACTCACCTCTGAACAGCGAAAGGGTTAATGCTTAACTCTGTTAGCGGCTAATGCTTATACTGCTCCAGCAGTGCTAGTCGGGGTTAGGAGAAGGCAACAGGCCTATAATGCTCACCTCTAAACGGCAAAAGGGCTAATGCTTAACTCTGTTAGCCGCTAATGCTAATACTGCTCCAGCCTTAGTGCTGGAGAAACTTCACTAAAACTCCTGTATAGCGCTGTACTTTAGTATTCAGAGTGGATTTACTGCTCCTTATTTAATACTTGACTGATAAAATTCATACATAAGGAGCACCTGACTATAAGGCACACTGATTATTTTTTTAATTTTTGGGAAATTTAAGGACTTTAAGTGCACCTTATAGTGCAAAAAATGCACCTATGCATGCACATGCATGCAAACATAAGTCAGATTTCTATTGTTTTTTAACGAGTGACAATAGGCTGCCTCAACTTAACTCCTGTAATTGTTCCAAAAAAAGCCAAACCATCTAAAAAAAGTTGTTTTTTAAACCAGAAACCAGTGCACCTTTTTTTGGTCATTTTGTCTGAATGTGGTTCATGACACCATTCACATCTGCTTTTTTGGTTCAGACCAAACTGAAGAACCAAATGGTTTCTAACCTTACAATGAGATTTAAAAGAGCGGTGTGCTTTTTTCCCTTCATTTCTTCTTTAAAAATCTTTAAAATCCACATTGGTAGCGTGGTCAAAAATCGAAAGGTGAGTTTGGTCTTTTCTTCAGAATTCTAAAAAGCAGCTTCTTCATGCAGCTTCTCTCTCTTTCTCTTTCTCTCTTTCTTTGAGTGAAAGACCCTGTCCGTCTCGCCACTTCTATGCCTATTATAGTGCACAGGTTTGAGGTTTATAAGTGGTTTTAAACCTCTCTCATCACTGCTCTCTCTTTATCTGCAGAGAAGGCTGCCCCCCTGAGTCTGGGACGCTGGTACATCTTCATCTATAAAGCAATTACTGCTAAAGTCTCTCATTATCTTTCCACCCTGGTTTCAGTAAATTATAACTCCTATAACCTCCAATCGCTGCCTAACTTGTGCTCGTTCTCAGGGTTAGGACTGAACTTGGGCAGCTTTTAATCATCAGCCATCTGTCACTCAGGCCTTGGAACGACTTTCACCACCGTTCTATATCTCATTTTCACTGGATGATTTCACAGTTTTGCTCTCGGATGGGAAAGCGCAGACGAGAAGTTGTGGCATTTTATTTTTAACATTTTATAAAGCTTTAAAATCCACTTAAACCCTGAACTATATATACAGGGGTTAGACAATGAAACTGAAACACCTGGAGGCCAATCTTCATTCAGAGTGTGAAGGTTCAATTAGCAGGGTAAGAGCACAGTTCTGCATTAAATATTACAATGCACGCAACATTATAGGAGACATACCAGAGTTCAAAAGAGGACAAATTGTTGGTGCACGTCTTGCTGGAGCATCTGTGACCAAGACAGCAAGTCTTTGTGATGCATCAAGAGCCACGGTATCCAGGGTAATGTCAGCATACCACCAAGAAGGACCAACCACATCCAACAGGATTAACTGTGGACGCTGTAAGAGGAAGCTGTCTGAAAGGGATGTTCGGGTGCTAACCCGGATTGTATCCAAAAAACATAAAACCACGGCTGATCAAATCACGCAGAATTCAATGTGCATCTCAACTCTCCTGTTTCCACCAGAACTGTCCGTCACCACAATCAATTATTGTGCTCTAAAACCAGGTGTTTCAGTTGCATTTTCCAACATCTGTAAGTGTTTATACATGCACTTCATAATCTGATTCCTGCAGATCTATTAACCAAGCAAACCACTACGAACCAATCAACAAATTATTCATAAAACATAATGCCCAGAAAAATCCAGAACAGTGCCTTGAGTATCTTTCTTATTTATTTCTTATAGTTATTTATATCAGACCAAATAATGAAGAATGCAGCTGCTTCTGTAGGAGGAATTATTTTATAAAACAAAATCTAAAAATGTGTTTGTGGGCTTAACAGTTTTATTAGCTTTCTATTTGCTAAAAAGATATTTAAAATTAAAGACAAAAGTCAAAGAGACTTGTAAAATACTTTTAGCTTTAGGATTTTTCAAAGATGTGCTTTGAATTTTACTATTTTTAGTACTCATAGCGACATACGTAACACATACGTGTTTTAAAATGCCTCTTATGAACAGATATTAGATTATTAAGTCATTATGACAGCTCTCTTTATAAGAAATAAACTAGTACTTTATAATGTACTATGTATGTCATTATAGATACTTATAAGATATTATACAAGCAAATGACAATCAGTGTAAGCTATCTTTATATGCCATATAAATCAGAAACCATGGCTGACAGGAGAGGTCCACAAGCTCCTGAAGGCTAGAAATGCAGCCTTCAGAACAGGTGACCAGGCAGGCCTGAGGTCAGCCAGGGCCAACCTGTCCCGCGGGATCAGGAAAGCTAAGAGGCTGTACTCAAAGAAGATTTCCCAACGCTTCAGCGACAGCAGAGACACACAGAACCTGTGGCAGGGTATCCAGTCTATCACAGGCTATAAACCACATCCACAGACCTGAATGGATTCTTCGCAAGGTTCGAGCCACTCAACAACACACCCGCCCAGAAATCCATCCTTCCTCCTGGTGACCAGGTGCTGACGCTGTCCCCAGACAGTGTGAGGAGAGCATTCAGCAGGATCAATGCTCGGAAAGCTCCTGGGCCTGACAACATTCCTGGCCGTGTGCTGAGAGACTGTGCCTGGGAACTCGCAGAGGTTTATACTGACATTTATAACACCTCTCTGAGTCAGGCGGTGGTTCCCACATGCTTCAAAGCCACCACCATCATCCCTGTCCCAAAGAAGGCATCGCCATCCTGTTTCAATGACTATCGTCCAGTTGCACTCACCCCCATCCTCATGAAGTGCTTCGAACGACTAGTCATGCATCACATCAAGTCTTTGCTCCCCCCCCTCCCTGGACCCCTACCAGTTTGCTTATCGGTCAAATCGCTCGACCGATGATGCCATCTCCACTGTTCTCCACTCAGCCCTCACACACCTAGACAAGAAGAACACCTACGTCAGAATGCTGTTTGTTGACTTCAGCTCAGCATTCAACACAATCGTCCCCCAACAGCTCATACACAAACTGGACAGTCTGGGGCTGAGCACTTCACTGTGCAACTGGCTGTTAGACTTCCTGACTGGTAGACCACAGGCAGTGCGGGTTGGCAGCAGCACATCCAGCATCACCACACTGAACACAGGGGCTCCCCAAGGATGTGTGCTGAGCCCCCTTCTGTTCACTCTGCTGACCCACGATTGCACACCAGCACACACCTCCAACCTCTTCGTCAAGTTTGCGGATGACACGACGGTGGTGGGTCTCATCAGCAACAACGATGAGTCACACTACAGGAGCGAGGTGAGCCGCCTGGCCTCCTGGTGCAAACACAACAATCTCTCTCTGAACACAGAGAAGACCAAGGAGATTGTTGTGGACTTCAGGAGAACTCACACACTGCACACCCCTCTGTTCATCAACGGAACTGCTGTGGAGAGGGTGAGCAGCACCAAGTTCCTGGGTGTGCACGTCACAGAGGACCTCTCCTGGAGCACCAACTCAGCGTCACTGACCCGGAAGGCAAATCAGCGTCTCTACTTTCTCCGCAAGCTGAGAAGAGCTGGAGCCCCCACCCCCATCATGACCACCTTCTACAGAGGGGCCATCGAGAGCATACTGACCAGCTGTTTCACCGTGTGGTACGGGGCCTGCACAGCATCCTGCCGCAGGACCCTCCAGCGCATCGTGAGAGCAGCTGAGAAGATCGTTGGCACCTCTCTCCCCTCCCTTCAGGACTTGTACAGCTCCCGCCTCACACGGAAAGCCCTCCGTCTGGCAGGAGATCCCTCTCACCCACTACACAGCTTCTTCATCCTGCTGCCATCAGGGAGGAGACTGCGGAGTCTCGGGGCGAGGACCAGCAGACTGCGAGACAGCCCCATCCATCAGGCTGTGAGGATGCTGAACTCTCTTCCTGCTCTACCCCCCATCCCAATCCTGCCCACAGCACACACACTCTCATCATCCTGACCCCCCCACTAATAAAGTACTGAAACTCTGCACTACAATGCACAAAGTACTGGTCCCTTCCAAACGGACTTGCACTACACAACACCTGCACTACTGATATACTTGCACTGTCATACACACTTTAATTCCACTTAATTAAACTGTGAACTTTAAGGACTTACGCACCCATTCACTTTACCAGCCTTAAGCTATATACCATATACCGTATTTGCACTACTGTTATTTACTATTTTTATTGTCATTCCATCTCAATCACCATCAATATTGCACTATTGTCTTACGTATGTTTATTGTGTCTTGCTGTATTGAACATATAGTGTCTCTCACTCTTTTATATTATAATTATATATCTATTTTTACTTATTTACTTATATTTATATATCTATTTCTCCCCCACACCACTGCACCTTGTTTTTGTCTCATGTATGTCTATTTGTGTCCCTGCTGTATTGTACACATAGTGTCTCCCATTCTCCTTTATTATATCTATTATCAGTACTTGCTGTAAAATTGGGAAGGAGAGTAACGTAATTTCAATTCTCTGTATGTCCTGTACATATGCAGTATTGACAATAAATCTACTTGACTTGACTTGACTTGATTATGAATAAATAATTCATATGAAGCATTATCAAAAGTAATTAAAGTTAACAGATTTTTTGCATTTTCTGAGGTTCATAAATTATATTTAGTGTATTTTTGTATTATATATAGTGTAATTCTGAGAATACATATCTGAATCTAATACACCATATCTTATTCACCAATCAGGGCAAACCAAACACTTACCATATTTTACACACAATAAGATGCAATGGATTATAAAACACATTATGCTACACTAGTAAGGAACAGGGGTGTCACCATGTTTTCCTTCTAATTCAGCAGGTCTCGTTAATAGTAAAGAAAAATTTAATTCTTAAAAAATAAATATTTTATTTTAAAGTCAAGCGAATGCTGAATGTTAATCTACACATTTATTTACAGTAAGCTAGGAAATTCCAGATTTCCACTAAGGATGGGTGCAGCAGCATTAGCATTAGAAGCTAACCACTAGAGCTAGTCGTGATTAGCAGTTAGCGGCTAATGCAGCCTGACAGCGCTGCACATAGCTTTAAAGTTTTAACACAAAGTAAACGCGCAGACTACAATCCGATTGTGTTGTTAATTGTTACTGTGTTGTATTGTTTGTATTGTGTATGATGGATATTTGTTTTTGTATTATTTGTACGTAATTTATTGTTCTTATTTAAGGTTGCCATAGTAAGAGCTGCCCAGGGACTACAGATGAAAATTAGCCTTTCCGGCTAACTCTGGCTTATTTACAGTTGTTTCTGTTGATTAATGAGCACTGTCCCTGTCAACTAAATAAAAAAATATAATAATGAAAATATACTATAATGAAAATGGCTTAGCGCTTAGCGTGGTTAGCAGCTAATGCTAATATTGCTCCAGTCTCGGTGCTGGAGAACGAAACTGAAACTCCAGAGCGGCTTTACTGCTCCTTTATATCTGACTGGTTTTCATAGAATTCATACATAAGCAGCACAGGATTATGAGACATACTGATGATTTTTGGGGAAATTAAAGGATTTTAAGGACTTTTAAATACAATACGCTTCATTTTGACAGTATTTAGATTATTAAGAATGAAGAAAAGCTATATTTAAAAGGCTATGCTGCATTGTTAGCTCTCGTGGGGTTTAAACAGTACTTGAGAAACTCTTCACTCAGCAATCAAAACAACAAAGAGGCCTGATTCTAGTCATCATCTAATTATCAAGCAAGCCCTTCATGAATCAGTGTGTGTGTGTGTGTGTGTGTGTGCTGGAGTAAATATGAAACTGGGCAGGACAGTGGGTCCTCAGGGCTTCAGTCTGAAAAGCTAAAGACACACGAGAGTCATTAAAGCTCTCCTTACTCCATCAGCCAAAAGTGCTTCACTTTCAGGCCCAGTAATGGACCTGTGTACCGAGTATCATGGCCATTGGATAATGAATAACATTATTTTTGCCAGAAAAGCCAAGCCCACAAAACCTAATTAGGTGAAGTCTGGGCAATTTGCCTGAACAGAGCTCGCCAAATAAAAGAACCGGCCCAGGCGTCGCTGTTTGGTTGACCTATGATTCACAATCCACGTCTACAAAGCCAAAAACTGAAAAGATGAAAAGCAGAAAAGCTTTCCTTCCAAACTTAATCTACATAAACTGATATAAATGTAAGATAATTAACCTGATGAACTTAAAACTAAGTACAGCATAAAGAATTACTGGTATAAATTTAGTTTAATATAAGTACAGGACTTTTTTAATGTGTTTTCTTTATTTCCATGACTGATATTTACATTGTAGATTCTCACTGAAGCATCAAAACTATGAATGAACACATGTGGAGTTTTATGTACTTAATAAAAAATGAGTTGAACCTCCACAGTCACCGGACCTGAACCCAATCCAGATCCAGGTTTGGGGTGAGCTGGAGCACAGAGTGAAGAAGACAAAGGAGCAACAAGTGCTAATAAACACCTCTGGGAACTCCTTCCTTCCTTTAAGACTGTTGGTAAACTTTTCATTTCAGGTGGCCACCTCTTAATGAAGCTCATTGAGAGAGTGATGCCAAGAGTGTGTAAAGCAGTAATCAGTGCAAAGGGGGGCTTTTATTTTGAAGAAACTAGAATATAAAACATGTTTTTTTTAGTAATTTCACATTTTTTATTAAGTACATAAAACTCCACATGTGTTCATTCATAGTTTTGATGCTTCAGTGAGAATCTACAATGTAAATATCAGTCATGAAATTAAAGAAAACGCACTGAAAAAGAGAAGGTGTGTCCAAACTTTTGGCCTGTACTGTACATTTCAGTATAGAAACGACTTTTGAGCCTCCGCTTGATTTTTAGCTTCATGGTCAGCGACCTATTTTGTGTCAACAGAACTGAATATATTAGTGAAACCCATTTCAAAAGCCTTTAAAATAAATGCTGACATTTATTTTGTTCAGTTGTTCAGTTTTGCCCATGAACTGCTTAACATAAAGTCTATTGGTGCAACCCACACTCCATAAAGAAGTCCTTGAAAATGTCTGAAAGTCCTTTCTTCACATTAAATTTTAGTGCGGAACAAAATGCAAAATATAGATGGATTTAAAAAGTAAAAAAAACACACAGAAATGTCTGAAAAATGCAGTGCAATGGGGAACTAAACATAATGGTAATTTACTGAGAAGAACTGAGAAATGTGGTGTTTCAGTGGTTAAAACATTAATCTTTATGTGCCTCCAAAAGTTTTGCTGTATTTGAAAAATCTTTTTTTTTTTGCTATGTAACGTCTCAATATGTGTTACTTTACCGTAATTTTCGCAATATAACCTCCACATGTTTGCCAACAGCAAACAACTGTTTAAAACAGGAGCATAATGTTCCTAGAAGATGTTACTTTATCATATTTTCCGCACTTTAAAGCACACCAGATTATAAGGCGCACTATCAATAAACGTCTATTTTCTGGTCTATTTTCATACACAGTGCACAATGGATTATAAGGCACATTATGCTACACTAGTAAGGAACAGGGGTGTTGCCATGTTTTTTTATAATTCGGTAAAGCTTTGCTAAGTAAACAAAACTGTAATTCTTAAAAAAAAAAGTTCATACAAGCACTAGATGTTAATCTGCACAGATTTATCTGCTGAAAACTGTTTATTTGGGTGAGTAAATCGCTTCCGATTATTTACAGTAAGCTTAGATTTCCAGATTTCCACTAAGGCTAACTGCTAGCAGTTAGCGGCTAATTCTGCCAACAGCGCTACACTGAGATACCCTGAGTGTTTTCTGTTTTCCGGTAAGCCAGGGAGATATTAGCTAGCGGTTTGTTCCACATAGATTCTATGTAGTCTATGTCTACACTGCGATTAGCGGCTAATGCTGCTCCAGTGGTGCAAGCCGGGGTTAGCAGCAGGCTACACGTTGATATACTTGCCTCTGAACGGCGAAAGAGCTAGAGTTTAGCATGGTTAATGCTAATGCTGCTCCAGCAGTGATATGTGGGGTGTATTAACCAGGATTATATATAAATATTTTTTGGGAAAATGCTTCTTTCCTTGAATGTACTGTGTGTATTAACCAATTTGATCCATTCATGTCAGTCAACACACGCACTAGTGATTATGGCAGTGAGAACACACACCCAGGAGGGTGGGCATGCTCAAGGCTAACTTGTTTTCCTTTGAATGTTAAAAGAGGACAAAGTTATTTTCCATTACTTCTCTCACTTTCACTTTCTGATAGTTCAGGGGATTAAAGCTGATCCAGAAAATTCAACCTGCGTCAATCTGGTCCAACAGGAATTGAACCGATGACCTTTAAGTCCTGGAGATGAAACACGTGAACTTCCAGTCCAGAAGATTCAATAAGAAACAAACTATTTCAGGGGATTAAACCAGCAATCTTTAATTCAGGGGATTAAACTGGTAACCTTCCAGTCCAGGAGATTCAATAGGTAACAGAATAACAGTAACAGAAGTCAATGATCCAGAATGTCATGATCCTAATAATAATAATAATGCACTTCATATATCTCCATATATCCAGAATTAAAGTAAAATAAATGATACTGGACAGATATAATCTGTCTCTAGTAGATATATAAAATGGGAAATGAGAACATTTAAGTGTGATTTTTTTTTCTTTTGCTAAAAACAGTAAAAAAAAAAAAATAGTACCCTGATGTGATTATGAATTAGGGTATAATATTGTTCACCATATTTGAAAAAAAGTTAGCGATAATATTGCGTACGATGCGATATGGCACACCCCTAGCATCAAAAAACACTTCTCTAATCTTTAGGGCAAAATTCTGTCAATAAATACCATTAACAGGCAAATTCCCAGCCCCAGTAAATGTGGGGTTTATAATTTCGAGGCCACAGTGGGCCCAATACTTCTGTGTTTGTGTATTATTCCATTATTCCCTGCTGTATTTCAGTCTCAGCATGCTGTGCCTCTGTTTTCCCCACTGCTCATCTGCTCTCGTTTCAGCTTCATTAAAGCAGGCGAGGGGGAAACCAGCAACAGTGGCCAAGTGTTTTCGTAACTTATGATAATTTTGTCCTTGCGTAAGTATTTTATAATGTAAGATTTGCCCCTGCAATTGACCATGTAATTGAATCCTGTGACTCAAGCTGGTGCGCGAGCGTGGTGGTGCGAACGGTTGGCAAACAGCTTCTCCACGCTTGGCCAGCACTCGCTCCTCATCGGCTGAACCCCGGCCAAATTTCCTCGGTTCTGCCGCATGCTTGCTTCTTGCAGAAGAAGTGAGAGCGAGCGCGAGAGTGAGAGAGAAACAGAGAGAAAGAGAGAGAGAGAGAGGGAAGCTGCCGGAAAAGGGTGGGGAGCTGTGGAGCAACAGCGAGGGTGAGAGACTAACAAAGCTGCCCGCTGTGAACCGCAGAGCAAGTCGCGGCGGAGCCAATCGCGGCGCAGCGATGACGCCCGTCGCCGTGGCAACAGGAAAAGCCACGAAGTGACCCGCGATGGCCGTCAGATTCTTTGATTAAGGGAACACGAAGTCGACGCAGCGAAAATTAACCAGGATAACGTGGAACGGAAAATGCGACCAGCATAGCTTAAAACACTGAACACTGTAGAGGAAGGGAGGGAGGGAGGGGGCGCTGCACCAGCATCTGCAGAGCTAATGCAACGGAGATGCTTTGAAAAAGAGATTGAAGCAGGAGATCCACTTGAAAAGAGGGGCTTTCTCCAAAAGAAAAAGGTCTGGAAATCCAAATATCTCTTTTCCACCAACACCAATGTGCCAAGGTGCCAGATCGGTACTGGTTCTGCGAAAATGCAAACCTTTTATGCCAAACTCAGAACACACGACATTTTTTGTCCCTAACGATGTTCACTATGGCAGATTAAGCAGTTATCCTCGTTTCGTGTCGTACTCGAAAAAATGGCAACACTGCATGTTAGTCACTGGCCAATCATCATCCACGTCCTTACGTGACTTCGTAAGTCATGGTGGCGGAGGAACGTAGACTCTGACGATCATGGTTACAGAAGCGTTTGCGTGATGGAAGCGCTTTTCTGCTCAGAAAAACACAAAAGGAAGAGGAAGAAGAAGCAACTGTGGGCTCCTGGGTTCCTGGGTGACCCAAAGAGAACGTCATGGGCTTTGTGTAACTTTACTCCAGAGAGAACTTGAGGTAAAGATGTAGCTACTTTAGCTAGCTTTAGCTACTTTAACAGAATAAAGGCAGGGGTATTGTTGTTGCCAAAGCTCAAAAAAAATTCTTCGGTTTCGCTGGTCCAGTGAACTGCAGTAGCACCGTTTCGCTTTCTTTTCGCCATGTTTACATCAGTGCGCCACAGAATGCTCTGTCTTCTTATTGGTCAGCATCGTCAAACTAGGCGATGAAATAAAAACCAAAAATTCTAACATGCTTTTCGTCAGACGCTCCTACGGCGTCACGTTAAATTACTGCTCTTTGACTGTGTCACACTATGCGGACCTTTATCGCTCACGACGCTAAAATTCAGATCCAACGCAGACAATTTCTCAGCCCCGATAAAATCAGTTCAAAAACAGGCTAAATTCGTGTAGTCTGATCTGGGCATTAAGAATGGACATTGTGTTTTCACTGCTTTAAGGAGTCACTCACTACATATATGAATGTGGGCGTGCTGTAATCAAATTTGCGACTGTGATGCTTGAACGCCACGCCCTTTGGGTCGCTCACTCCACAGGTTCCAGACCAGCAAGATTGTAGGGCCAGAACTGGGTCTGATTTTCTGGCCGAAAACCTGTTGATTTTGCGGTTGAAAAGCACAAAACTGTTCAGGAACTTGGCATCAGTTGTTTAATTTACCAGTGCAAATAAATCATGGAAAATAAAACAAGGATTAATATAAAAATCGATAAATGAGTGCAGGTCAAAATGTCAAGTAGCCTAGGCTCTGCTTCTCTAACAGAGATTTAAGCCCTATCCGGACAGGATTATTATTTTCTCAGGGGGAGGTCTGTGTTAAAAATATTTCACACTTCTACTATCACAGGGATAAAACTCCTGCATCCGGACTGCAATTAAAAAAAAAAAAACAGGAGGACCAGTGAGTTTTTTTTCTAAAGGCTTTCTCGGTCACGACATCGCAGCGTTCAGTAGCTCCTCCATTTCCACTCGCTGTTGTGTTTTTAATGTGGAACTCCGTGGAAACTGTGGCGCACCCAAAGTGTAATTACCATGCACGGCAGTGGACAAATAGCTATTTTATTATTTTAGTAAACGTGAGGAGACGAAACTCAGAGACGGGACTAAAATCACTGGAGGAGCACGGAGTTCAGAGAAAAACAGTAGATAATTCAGCCTGTAATTTATTTTCTCAGAGGACCTCTGAGAAAAACATGTACATGATCGTTCTGGACGGGAATAAAATCACAGAGGATAAAAAAAAAAAAAAAAAAAAAAAAAGAGAAAATTACCCCAGAACCCCCTGAGAAACTAATCCGGTCCAGATAGGGCTTTTGGGCAGGAAATTGAAGTTAGCATAGACTCTCTTTCTCTCTCTCTTTCTCCCACTCACTCACTCTCTAATCTAGATCTCGCCTTCTGCTCCTCCTCCAGCATCCATTAATCCAGCTGCTCCTGAAATAATGGGCTATGTTTTAATTATGACACCGCCATATGCTACATGCATGTATGAGCTCTGTCACCTTCCAATCTAATCGGCCCTCGGAAAATGGATGGCTGTAGCCGTGTCCCATCACCTCAATCAGCGGCTGAGGGTTTATTAAGGAACTTTACTAATGAGGATTTGCAGGGGCAGCAGTGCTTGAAGAGAGCCCGGGAGTAGAAGCTGAATAATAAAGATGGCTGTGAATGCATTGGAATACCTCACAGCGGGAGAGGAAGCTCAGCCCAAAAGGTGCTTTATATCGGAGAGAAACGCTGCAATAAATAGTGTTTCAATTCTCCGAACTGTTGCTTTTAACAGCGACTAATCCAAACCTCAAGTCATGGTCTAAAAGTGGACAGTCATGGTCTAAATGGATCAAAAGTGTTCTTTAGAGGTTAGTCATTGTCTCAATGTGAATAGTCTTGGTTTAAAGCGATCAAATGTGTTTTTAAAAGGTTAGTCATGGTCTAATTGTGGACAGTCATGGTCTAAAGGGCTCAAAAAGTGTTCTTAAAAGGTTATTTATGGTATTAAGGTTATTTATGGTATTAAGAAAATATTTTTAGAGGTTAGTTATGGTCTAAATGTGGATAGTCTTGGTCTAAAGGGAAAAAATGTGTTCCTGAAAGTATAGTCATGATCTAAAAGTGGACAGTCATGGTCTAAATGGATCAAAAGTGTTCTTTAGAGATCAGTCATGATCTTAACGTGGACAGTCGTGGTCTAAAGGGCTCAAATTATTTCTTAAGACGTTAGTCATGGTCTAAAATGTGGGTAGTCAAGGTCTAAAGGGATCAAATGTTTCCTTAAGAGGTTAGTCATAGTCTAAACGTGGGTTTTCATGGTCTAAACGGATTAAAGATGTTCTTCAGAGGTTAGTCATTGTCTAAATGTGGAAAGTCTTGGTCTAAAGGGCTAAAACGTGTTCTTAAAGGGTTAGTTATGGTATAAAGGACTCGAAAATGTTTTTTAGAGGTTAGTCATGGTCTAAATGTGGACAATCATGGTCTAAAGGGCTCAAATTAGTTCTTAAGAGGTAAGTCATGGTCTAAATGTGGACAATCATGGTCTAAAGGGCTCAAATTAGTTCTTAAGATGTTAGTCATGGTCTAAAATGTGGGTAGTCAAGGTCTAAAGGGATCAAATATTTCCTTAAGAGGTTAGTTATGGTCTAAATGTGGACAGTCATGGTCTAAAGGGATGGAAGATGTTCTTCAGAGGTTAGTCATGGTCTAAATGTGGAAAGTCTTGGTCTAAAGGGCTCAAAGGTGTTCTTAAAAGGTTATTTATGGTATAAAGGACTCAAAATGTTTTTTAGAGGTTAGTCATGTTCTAAATGTGGATAGTCTTGGTCTAAATGGATCAAATGTGTTCTTAAGAGGTTAGTCATGGTCTAAATGTGGGCAGTTGTGGCATAGAAGTCAATGGCCCAAAAAGGTGAGCTGTGGCCTTAAGGTGGGCAGATGGGGCCTAAAGGTATGTGTTCTTACTAAAATGACTGTCCATTTACCCTGAAGACCCTATAGTTGATCCATCTATGTCACAACTGCCCACTAACAGACCCGACTGACCTCTCTAGACCACAGTTAATCCCTTAAAGAGATGATCATCTAATTTTAGACCATGGTTGACCATTAGTTCATGCTTCCCTCTGCTGTTAAACTTTTGTGGAGATGTTGATTTTATTGTATTGGCAAACTGCCCACACCGCCTAAAGTACTAATATATAATAGGGGGCTCTACATGCATATTCTGCAGGTGCCTGTTCTTTAGCTTTAATTTGTCGCATGATATTTGGCTTGTCAGTGTTTATACAATGTATTTATACAAGAGCAAATTAAAAAACTTCACAAATGAAACAGTGAAGTTGTTTCAAAAATCATGAAACCATTATTTACTATATTCGTGTACTAATAAAGGCAGCAGTTCTGAATATTCCAGAGTAAAAGGGTTGACAAAGTGATCAATTCTCCAATTTCACTCTTTGTACAGCCACCCCTGGCTTTAATTACATCCATCAATCTGTTTGAATATGTCTCTACCAGCTTTGCACATCTAGATTGGGGAATATTTGCCCTTTCTTTCCTGCAGAATTGTTTGACTTCAGTCAAATTTTGTGGTGATTGGCACCAGACTGCTCTCGTCTAGTCCATCTATCCATCCAAATCCGATGTTCTATTGGGTTAAGCATCGACTCTCTCTCTATCTCACCGACAAAGGTTGCTAGGAACCTGGGTGTTTTGGTTGATGACCAGCTCTCCTTCACGCACCATGTGGCCTCGGTTGCTCGATCCTGCTGCTTCGCGCTTTATAACATCAGGAAAATTAGACAGTTTCTGACGCAACAGGCAACTCCTGGTGCAAGCGGTCGTCATCTCACGCCTCGACTACTGCAATGCCCTGCTAACTGGCCTCCCGGCCTGCGTAGTAAAACCACTCCAAATGATCCAGAACGCAGCAGCACGTCTGGTCTTCAACCAGCCAAAACGGGCACATGTCACCCCGCTGCTCATTGAGCTCCACTGGCTACCAGTTGATGCTCGCATCAAATTCAAAGCTCTTACAATCGCCTACAAGGTGATGACAGTACAGCTCCTTCCTACCTGCACTCGCTCCTGAAGGCTTACGCCACCTCCCGGCCGCTGCGCTCCTCCAACGAACGTCGCCTCGCTTTACCAAACAAACATTCACACAAAGCAATCCAGACTGTTCTCATACAGAGTTCCCCAATGGTGGAACAAACTACCTTCTACTACCAGATCAGGAGAATCTCTCACTATCTTTAAGAGACTCCTGAAGACAGAGCTCTTCAAAGAGCACTTACTCTCCAAACACCTCTAACTAACTACCTTCTACTACCAGATCAGGAGAATCTCTCACTATCTTTAATAATAAACTCCTGAAGACAGAGCTCTTCAAAGAGCACTTACTCTCTTAACACCTCTAACACACTAACTACTTCTAACCTCATTTCCTTCTTCCCCTCCTTCACTTCTCTATCCCTTTATTTCCCTTCAACCTCCTTTAAGCCCTATCTAAAAATGGGTTATCTAAATTCCTATTTCTTTTGTACTTCATTATTGTAAGTCGCTTTGGACAAAAGCGTCTGCCAAATGTAATGTAATTTAAATGTAATGTAATGTAATGTTTAGGTCAGGACTCAGTCAGGAGATCAGTCAATAAAATTAAATTTTCTCCTTTTTAATCAACTAGCAGTGTGTGTTTGGGGTCGTTGTGGTGCTGAAAGGTGAAGAGCCTGCAATTTTTAGCAGTTTAGCAGCTGCATGTTTTTCTCGAGAATATGGAAGTATTTGACAACACCCATTGCTAACCTTTAGTGGCTTACTGATTACTTTTTTACCAAGCAGCTCAATCAGCCTTACTTTTTTTTTTACTTAAGGTTTTTAAGCTGAAGATGGTTTCAAAACTCATGTGACATTTAAAAAGCATGCTTAAAAAAGCAAGTCCACTAATTACTATGATTTTCTTTCAAAAAAGTCTTAATTTTAAAGCAATTGTTGACTGCATGTTCAAATAATTGATATTTATGACAAAAAAATCACTCCTGTTACTGACACTCACTCTTGTTACATGTTATGTTTTGAGTAACAGGAATAAAAGTAACAGGAATGAGTTTTTAGCATAGAATATTACCTAAAAGTTTTTAGTATAAAAAAGGAGCAGTATTAGCTTAAGCCGCTAACCGTGCTAAGCACTAGCTCTTTCGCTGTTCAGAGGAGATAAGTCACCTAATTCCTTTGGTTTTCTTTCAAAAAAGTCTTTATTTTTAAGAAATTATTGACTGCATGTTCAAATAATTGATATTAATGACAAAAAAAAAACACTCCTGTTACTGGCACTCACTTCTGTTACATGCAAGTATTATCGGCCGGTAGCCTGCCTCTAACCCCGGCTAGCACTGCTGGAGCAGCATTAACATTAGCCGCTAACCAGGCTAAGCACTAGCTCTTTCGCTGTTCAGAGGAGATAAGTCTACTAATTCCTTCGATTTATTTTCAAAAAAGTTTGTAGTTTAAAGAAATTGTTGGACTTCATGTTCAAATAACTTATACTTATGACAAATAATCACTCCTGTTCATTTCTGTTACTGGCACTCACTCCTGTTACATTTTAAGTTTTGAGTAACATGAATTAAAGTAACAGGAACGAGTTTTTAGCATAGAATAATACTTAAAAGTTTTTAGTATAATTAACTAATGTTTTCAGTAAACATTACTTAAAAAACTTAAGGCAGCCGTTTTCCTCAAATAATTTATGTTAATTCACCATATCCAGGCTTATAGTGTGTCTAAAAAGACATAGAGAGAGAGAGAGTTGGAGAAGAAGGAAGATTATGAAAAGAGAGTGAGAGTTAGTTATGAGATTTAATCCATATTTCTGCGTAATTAAAATGTAAAATACCTTCTAAACATAACAGTAGTGGGAGGAAGCTGAAGCCAAACTTGGTAAAACGTTTAAATTGCGTTAAATATTTATGCACTGAAGTTTTCATTATTTAATTATTACGTTAAAACAGACCATAAAAATGTTTGTCTGTTGTTTAAGTATGTGTATTTGTATTTTTTTTTAATCAATACATTTCCATTATTTTTAAAACATCAGTGCAGACATGGAAAATAAAACTAAAAAAATTAACTAAAATTATAATTAAATTTGATTATTGTAGGTCTAAAATGAATCAGATTTTTTGTAATTCTTAGTAATAAAATGTGTGTCAGATCCAGAGAGCTCCATTGTTTAGGGCTAAATTACTGAATTAACTCTGAGCTCATGTATTTGTTAGCTCAAAATATGTAGATTTTCTCCATCAATAAACAGAAACACCAAGATTTGTAGACTAAATTTAGAGTATTTTTATTTTCCAAAACTTATTATGACCATATGAACCCTGTGCTACCAGAGTTCTGTTTGGTAAAATCAGTTTTAAAGTTTTAAATAAAAACATTTTATATGATGAATTTATTTAATTTGATCTATTTGGCTCCAATCCTGAAACCCAACTCCCAAGTCCCGGCTGAACCTAAAACACCCCACACCATGATGCTGGCACCACCATGCTTCACAGATGGCGGGTGAATTTAAGGTGATGTCCCATGCTAAACCTGTGCCAGATATAGAGTTTGGAGTTCAGTACAACAAGTTCTATCTTGGTCTAATTTGATCATAAAAGCTTCACCACACTACACCAGAATGTTTTATGAGATTATAAGTGAGACTCGTTGGCACATTTTTGAGTCTTTTTTTAATACCACCTTTAATACCACCCTGCCGTGGGCGAGGGCAGCGTTGTGTAAAGTTTTTTTTGCCACTGTTTTTTTTGGTATCCTGGTAAATGTTTTTATTTAAATAAATTTTTTTAATGGAATTGGACTTATACACTTTACGCTGCTTAATAATTCGCTAAATACCATATTTTAACACTATAAGACGCACTTAAAATCCTTTAATTTTCCCAAAAATCACCAGTGAGCCTTATAATCCGGTGCTCTTTATGTATGAATTCTACTAGTCAGGTATTAAGGAGCAGTAAAGCCACTCTGAACACTGAGGTACAGAGTTATACAGGAGATTCAGATTAGTTCTCCAGCTGTATAAGCATTAGCATTAGCTGCTAACCCCGCTAAGCGCTAGCTCTTTTACTTTTCAGAGGTGAGTATTATCGGCCAGTAGTCTGCTGCTAACCCTGGCTAGCACTGCTGGAGCAGCATTAGCATTAGCAGCTAACCGCATTGAGCGATAGCTCTTCCGCAATTCAGAGGTGAGTATTATCGTGCTGTAGCCTGCTGCTAACCCCGGCTAGCACTGCTGGAGCAGTATTAGCATTAGCAGCTAACCTCATTGAGCGATAGCTCTTCCGCCATTCAGAGGTGAGTATTATCGTGCTGTAGCCTGCTGCTAACCCCGGCTAGCACTGCTGGAGCAGTATTAGCATTAGCCACTAACAGAGATGAGAACTATCCATATGTAGTCTGTGTGTTTACCATGTTAATACAAGCTACGTGGAAAGAACCGCTAGCTAGTTACTAGTTACTTCTCCAAAAGAGTTACCAACTGAGTTACTCCACTATAAAAGTAACTAGTTACCAGTAAAAGTAACTATTGCATTACTTTTGTTCCTCGCCCCTGTAACCCCCACGTCTGTATGGACCAAGCGCCTGTATATACAGTTAAGAAATCCAGATTTAGAAATCTGGTAGAAGTTACTTCATATCTGTGTTTTTTTTTTCTTCTAAGTATCGTTATGGTATAGAAAATCGTGATACTTCTTGCGGTATCAAAGTCAAAATTCTGGTATTGTGACAACCCTAGTGTGTACACACAGTAGGGGTGGGCGATATGGCTCTAAAATAATATCACGATATTTCAGGGTATTTTTGTGATAACGATATACTTGGCGATATAGGAAAACAGAAAAATAATTAATTAATTTCAGGAATATAGTATAATAGTATAACAGCATAATCATAACGTGGCAAAATAAATAATATAGCATAAAATAATATAATGCAGCAAATAATATTGCAGAATATTTAGTGCATGCATATAAACTGCAAACTAAAACAATTATACAATAAATACACCTAAAGCTTCACAGTAAATAATAGACTACTTTTAAGACAGAACAGCCCTATTATCACGATATGGATTTTTAATATCATGATATTTCTGTGTCATAACGTTGCCCACCCCTAACACACGGTGTGAAAAAGTGCCATAAAAATATGTAATAAAGAAAAGATCATTTTGTAGTTAAAGCAGAAAAGAAGATTAAAAGGGCACTTTACACTAAACTTGTGTTTAGAGTATGTTAGGATTATCCATTATGTGCATCTGTTACTTGTGGAGCAGCTTGTTTTTGGAAGAAATACTGGATACAGTTTAAGTTAACTCTATAAACACACTCTAGTGCTGTGTGTAGTTCTTACCCTCTCGAGGATGATGTGAGACATGGTGGCGTTAGCGTCGACGATGATGGTGGCGGTCTTGTCGTCTCGGATCTCTTTGAGGAGGGGGGTGGGGTCCTGGCTGTCGTCCAGCATGCGTACCGAGAGGGTCTCCTTAGAGATGAGAAACTGTCGCAGCAACACCTCCAGGTTTAATAGGCCTGTTGAACAGGGACACACACACAGACCAAACCAACAAATGTGAGGCTTAAGGCTGCTTCATTCACCACAAGCAATATTTCAAACACCACCTTTCAGAAGGCTAAAATGTATTCCTGCTTTACGGCTTCATTATTATGAGAGCTGTAATTCATACTGCAAGTCCAGTCCAAACTAACAGTAATCCCAAAGTCATTCTGTTCGATATGCCCCACAATAATTTCCCTCCAACAGACTGCCTCAGGGCTGGTTACATGTTTAGTAAAAGAGAATATGGTAGACACATATAAAAACATCAATCAAAACCATATTATAATATTGTCTAGGCCCTCTTGTGCTGCCAAAACAGCTCTGATCCATCAAAGCATGGACTCTAGAAGACTTCAGGAAGTGTTGTGTGTTATCTGACGCCAAGACGTTAGTAGCAGATCCTTTAACTCTTGTAAAATGCAAAAGTTAAAAGAGAAATCTGGTGTAAAAATGATTTTTGTTGTAGTAAAACATGATAAAAAGTTATTACCTTACCTCCTACAGCTTCCTGAGATACAGTAAGTTTGTGCTTTTTGCCCAGCACTCAACGTACAACGGCCCCAATAAATCTCTTTTTACACCGTTATCCAGCTCAAAGTAGCTCCACACCTCCTTACTAGAATCCGGAAAGCCCTGACATTTAAAAAGAGGCATTAATAACTTTTAAAAAGTGCACAAGAAGCTTATTAAAAACATTGTTTACATCCTATAACACTACTAGCTTCAGCTCCGAGCGCCGCCATTACTGTACTGATAATAACATAGACATATATATACATAGACTCTGCATAGCCTGCCTCCTGGCCTAATAGCCGGCTACTAGCATGGAGGTGTGGAGCTACTTTGAGCCTGGATAACGGTGTAAAAAGCGAGTTACTAGGGCAAAAAGCACAAAATTACTGGATCTCAGAATGCTGCAGGAGAGCGGAGGTGAGCTACTCAACAAAGGTTAATACTCTTTATCATGTTTAATTAAACCAAAAGTCATTTTTACACCGGAGATCTCTTTTAAATGGAGCATTATCCATTGCTCTGGTAATCCGGTATAACACCGCTTTAGTCCGGTGTAGGAGTAAGTGGAGAGAAACGATAGGATTTCAGCTCTTGCTCATGAATATTCATACATGCAAACATATCGCCTCTAATTGGCTAACAGCACTGCAACACCAGGAGGCAGCAAAGCGGACAACAGTTAGAAACATTTTAAAATAAAGACATTTTTACACTAATAAAAGTCTTTGCAATGTCATATGTTACTTTACAACATGTGTAATAATGCCCTGCTAAGTGCAGTTCATCCACTGACCTAGTCTTAGAGTCTCTGTAAAACACAAAATTCACCGGAGATCCTATTTAAACCTATTCATACACACAGGTGAGTAGTCCAGGTCCAGAAAGTAAAAATCAACCCTGGAGTTTTTTTGGCCGAGCCGCAGCAGAGCCACACAGGAATTTGGAATAAAACCCGGGGTGGATTTTTATTTTTAACTAGTGTAAACAGAACTGTTCTAAAACACACACCTCATACATCTCAATTGTACTTGGCTGGTGGTGTTTTTCCTCCATATACAATTTCTAACCATTTGTTTCTTAGCTCTGAATTACTGGCTAAAGTATATAAACACTGATGTGTTATTCGCACAAATAACACAGGAATGAACTGCATGCTGTTCCTAGCGCTGTTAGTTATCTCCTATCTGACGAGACGAACTCTGCCTGTGAGCGGTCCCGAGCCGAGGTGGGCGGGGTCATGAATACGAATTCACGGGTTGATGTAGACACGGTGCTTTTCCTGATCGACTCTGATCGTTTTTCTAAATATTTTCTTTAACAAGCTGCTGCAGACAATGAGGAAGAGGTTGAGGAAGAGGTTCATGTGCAGCATCGTTTTAGTGGAAAGACACCTTTAAATTGCACATGAAAAGTAAAAATCTTGTAGTAAGACACTCTATCTAATCATTATATTTTCAAACTAAATTCAGAAGGTGAACAGGTCCTATACATCTGAAAATGCATCAACCTAATTATGAGATAACTGCGGAATCAATATAATTCCACAAATTGGTTTCAATTATGGCCAATTTTGAGACAAATCTCTCCTTGTAGGTCAAAATAGGTCACTTTTTACAGCCTGCAGCAGGGACTTATTGAATCAGTCACTGTAAAACATCCATATACGAGATAAAATGCATTTCAAGGTTGAAAAAATGTGTTTAAATTACAGCTGGCAAAATTACGATTCATGCAGGGCCATTTGTAGCAGTAATTCAAGGTGACTGCACTTGTGATATGATCTCAGAGTTGTTTCACCACTCATGTGAGGCTTCATCAGTCCGTTTGGAAATACGAAACCCCTCAGATGAGTGACGTAACGTCTTTAAGAGCATATACCACAAGAAGTCACCTTGAATTACTGCTACTAGAAGATTCTACAACCTGGATGATTGAAAACCTTCACAGAGAAATGCAGTAAGAGGGGATGAACTGGGCGGGAACTCATTCAGGACTGTAAAGTCGTCAGGGTTCCAACAGAAAGGACGTAAACGCAAGTTATTTTATTAAACAAGAAACTAAAAAACTAAACACAAAACTGGATGAATAAACAGAAAATGTATTAACTAGAAGAGCATGGAATAAACTTTTACAAGAAACAAAGGTGCAAAACATACAATAACAGGAACCAGAACATGGAAACAAGAGCTATAAAACACAGGCCTGTAACAGGAAACACCTGGAGCAGGTAACAAGGGGCGGGTTACAAATCCCACCGATGGAAGCACTGAAAACTAGGTTGGAGAAACAGGAGCACCATAATTTCACCAATTCACAGAACATATATGCTGACGTCACCACTGCTTAAAGAAAGCCCTTAAATAAAAATATAATACAAATTATTACAATAGTTACACAATAGTAAAAACAGACCGAACTATCTGGAGTTGGAATTGGGTCACTATGAGGACAAATAAGCTGGAAAAATACAGAATAAAAATGTAAAGTTTTACGGTAGTAAGATAAAAGCAAGCACAGCTGACACAAAGCTGAAGATAGAAGCAAAAAAAACCTTTAACAGTTCAACACCACAAATAAAACCATGAGAGAAAACCAGAAACATAGCTCATTATCGTATTTTTCGCACTATAAAACACTTTCTGGTCTATTTTCATACAAAAGTCACATTCTCAAACGAGTGCTGCAAAACTAGTGAGATCTCTGCTGTTGAGAAGCTGAAGATGCACAACATAATAAAGCCAATGTTTATGCCTTTATTATTGAAGGATGCCCTATATTTAATACTTACAAGAAATCCTTAGTTGAAATAATTGAACTTAATTCATTAAATTATTAATTATTAAATTATTACTTGTGTTATTAATGTTATTAATTAATGTCTATTTTGTGTTTTATTTATTTCTATTTGTGTTTGCAGTGTGGAAATGTATGTTGTGAATTTAACCAACCAGTGATTTAAAACAATTGGTCATTTATTATTTAGTAAAATGTCTTATTTTCTCTTGTGTATTTTTAATTGCATTTTAGGCAAGCAAATCTGTTTTATCCGATTACTCGATTAATCGAATTGATTTTTCAGTAGAGTACTCGATTATTAAATTAGTCGATAGCTGCAGCCTCTAGAGTCAGTGAGGATAGGGGAGGACGGGCAGCATCATAATTTAGGAGATTATGTGTCAGGAAATGGTGCAGGCAGGAAGACGTGGAGGTTGACGTAAATGCAGGTAAGAAAATATGTAATAAATAAATAACAAATAAACAAAGAAACAAGGAACAAGTAAACATGTAACAAAGAAATAAACCAAAACAAACGAGAGGTGAAGAAAAAAACAAACATACTGGAAGGCTAACAAAACAAACTAGAAAAACAACAAGAGGGACAGTGAGTGACCACGGATACACAGCTGTACAGAACTACAAGCTCTATTACTCTTTATTATAAATCATATGTTTTTTTTCTTATAATAATACATTTGTTTACTTAAATTTGTGTTCAAATTTACCTGTACAGTTATCTTAAATTAAATTTTGTCAGGAATGTATATATATATATATTTGTTAATCACAGCTTTGGCAATACAAATGTGAAAATTTGTCATGCTAATAAAGCAACTTTGATAATTTAGTTAAATAACTAAACAGGACTAGGGAAATATACAAGGAAAATGACTAGAAATAAACAAGGAAAAACAGAGAAATAACATGGAGAAACGTGGAAAGACAAACGACAGGTGAAGGTGCAAAGAACGACGACAAACACTGACACAGGAGAGCTATTCAACACACACGGGAAGTGGAAACACCTGGGGCTAGGGGGCGGAGCTACAAATTAGACACAGGTGGAAAAGTACTGAGACAGAACACACAGGAGCACAGGTCACGTGGGGAACACTCAGGCATGAGGACAGACAGGAAACAGGGCCAGGACGTGACATTATGGGAGAATTTTATGGAATTTTATTTTGAGTGTAGCGATTGGAAAGTGTATTGAAATTGTACACAACTGTTCACTCCAGTGGGAATATTTCTGCTTTAACTGGAAACGAGCAGAATCAAAAAATGAAGATAAAAGACCGGCAAGAAATACGCCTGCGAAATACAGAAGGCAGTCAAATCCTTAAACTGGAGTAAATGAATGAATATATAAATAAATAAAATCAACATGAAAGGAGGCCGGTTGATTACCGCCGAGGCCGGAATTAGCAACGTGTGTTTGTTTTCTGGCGAGCGGAGGCGCTGCTAGCAGCTGTTGCTGTGGTCCTTTGTGCTCCGACTCAATGGATTCTAATGGCTTTAGCTGCCGACTTCACACAGCAGTAGCACCGGCAGCACCGGAGCCGCAGCTACAGCCGACCAGACTGTTACAGCATTTACTCCCAGAGTTCCCTGGCAGATCTTTGATGAGCCTGGACCTCCGTCGCTCCTCTGTCTATTAAGCCGTGCATGGCAACACATGCAATTTCACATCGCATGCACTACATTAGCCAGCGCATGGTTCTGCTGCGAGCCTGAGCAGCTCCACTCATTGCTCTCCAGCCAAGCAGAGGAAGGACAGCACAGAGAGGCACTGGCAGGCCAGTCTGTACTCATGAAAACGGGAAATGGGAAAACATCTCTTGGATTTTTTCCCCACACAGTTTGCTGGGGGTGATGCAGGCCTGGATGAAGGGGATGGAAGGAAAGTCTAGGTCTAATTACTTACTTATGACTTTCTAGTAACATTTCTGCACATTTTTCTATATTTTATAAATTTAACACACTCTAAAAAACAGAGGTACGATATAAGTACTTTATTGTACTCAGTGGTACACTCTAGGGGTGGGCGATATGACCCTAAAATAATATCCTGATATTTCATGGTATTTCAGCGATAACGATACTCTTGGCGATATGAAAAAACATAGAGGTAAAATATATACTACCACAACAAAATGAAAATTGTTACTAATCATGCACTCCAAATATCTCCATATATCCAGGATTAAAGTAAAATAAATTATACTGGACAGATATAATCTGTCTCTAGTAGATATTTAATGGGAAATGAGAACAGTGTATTGAAAAATGTTGACGATATTATTGCATCAAAGGTATAATATTGGTCTTTACTAGGGGTGTCACGATTCTCTAAATCCTCGATTTGATTTTAATTCCGATTTTAGGGACACGATTCTATTCGATTCTCGATTTTATGTTTCCTTTTTTTTACAGCAGAGAGGCCTATGCCAGTTTTAGATTAGTCTTTGGTCAGTCATTGGTTTGATTCATCAAATTTACAATATCTTATTTCAAAAGGTGGGCTTGATATAAATGATGCAAAGTGATACAAGTGATCTGTAATACACCACATTAGGCACTAATGGTCAAATTTAAATAATTTAATTGAGATATATATATATGTAATGCCATCTAGTGGCTTTTTTGGTAGCAGCAGTGTGCACTATTAAAACAGCAATGTGCAACATAACAAAATAAATAATAAAAAATACAGGAACAGTCATGTACAAAATAATAGAACAATTAGAGCCTTAACAAACTGAACTCTATGCTACTATAACACTTAAACATGAAAAATATGACTAAGACTTTTTCGGTCCCTGAGAATGAGAATTTTTTTTCTTTAATAAAGATATATTATTAACTTTATCTGAGAGAAAGATGCTCCTTAAGGTACCAAAACTATTACCATATTTGAGGCTAGACAAAACAACTGTTATTTTTATATTTTCAAGTTTTTCTTGACTCTTTCAGCAGTCACAATGTCCGCGGCGTCATAATTTTGATCGATTTTGATGAAATATCGAAATCATGACATCTCTAGTCTTTACAGGGTCAGATTTGTTCCCTCTGAAGTACAAAGTCTTTCCTAACAGCATTAAGTACAGATTTGTACCATTTAACCTGCAGCCAAAAGGTACATTCATTATTCTGTATCACTGTACTAATAAACAATATATATTTTAATTGCGTTAAATTTTTTATTTGAATGTCAGACAATTTTGGATCATAAAGTTCTAAACACATTCAGTTGATGATAATGTTTATAATCTGTTTATATATTTTTTTTAATCTTTACTGGCACAAAAACATGGGTACAAAAAAGACTTTCACTAAAAGGTACTTTTTTGTACCTTAATATAAGGTGCAGCCCCAGCGACAAGCTTTATACTCTTTTAAGTACAAATCTGTACTAATTGTTCTTAGTGTGCATGGAAAAAATAAATAAATAAATAAATAAACATGAGTGTCCCAATATTTACAAGCGGCTGTATTTGTATTTGTATGTGTATTTTATATTGTGAACAGCCTCATCCCAATGAAAGTTAAACATGAACAGCTTTCCTGATTTTTTTAGCGATTTAGCCAAACGCAAAACAAAACACTGAATTTATTTATACTGTTTCTGGCAGTTTTGGAACAAATAAGTACTCAGCCGTTTGGGAGACGCTGCCTTCTGTTCACTCCTCTGCTGCTTACTTCTGTTACTGAAGTGTGTTAAACCCCAAACTTGGTAAAATAAGCTTTTATTATTACTACTACAATTATTATTGCTACTAGGGGTGTATCGCCATATTGTATCATACTAAATAATATTGCCAACATTTTTTAATATAGTGAAAGATATTATACCCTGAAATATGGTCCCACCCTTAGTTTTTATCAAAAGAAAAATTCACACTGTTCATTTCCCATTATATATACTAGAGACAGATTATATCTGTCCAGTATAATTTAATTTACTTTAATCCTGTAATATTAGCGTTAGCTAGCTCTCCGCTAACCTTAGTTCTCTCCTTAGTAATATTAGTTAGCTCCCTGATAACTTTAGTTGTCTCCTCAGTAATATTAGCATTAGCTAGCTCTCTGCTTACCTTAGTTCTCTCCTCAGTAATATTAGTTAGCTCTCCGCTAACATTAGTCCTCTCCTCAGTAATATTAGCATTAGTTAGCTCTCAGCTAACCTTAGTTATCTCCTCAGTAATATTAGAGTTAGCTAGCTCTCCGCTAACATTAGTTTTCTCCTCAGTAATATTAGTTAGCTCTCCGCTAACCTTAGTTCTCTCCTTAGTAATATTAGCTAGCTCTCCGCTAACATTAGTTTTCTCCTCAGTATTATTAGCATTAGCTAGCTCTCAGCTAACCTTTGTTCTCTCCTCAGTAATATTAGCGTTAGCTAGCTCTCTGCTAACCTTAGTTCCTCCTTTGTTAACCAGTGTTAATTTTTTTGCCAAAACTATGACAAAAAATCTTTCTTGACGATTTTTCACGACAAAAGCGACACAAAAACAAAATAAAAATTATTAATTCAAAACAAAAACTATGACGAAAATGAATTACACTAAAAATAGTAAAGTATTAGACTAGACTGTTGTTTGTTTTGGTTGACTAAAACTAGACTAAAACTAACTTAAAAAAAACAAAAGACTAAATGTGACTAAAAATATTATACATTTTAGTCAAAACACTAAAACTAAATCAAAAACAACACTGCTGGCATTGTAGTTAGCTAACTCTTACATTTATATGTGCTTTTCCACCAGCATTAAAAGCATTGTCTTAAAACCTACAGCAAATTTTCAGTAAATTTAAAACAATTTAAAACTATAATTATATATATTTTAAATGTAAGACATTTTTAAACGTTTTAAGAAGAGGAACCTGCATTTTCCATACATTTCAATTATATACAAAGATATACCTATTTATATGAATGAAAAAATAGTACACTATATATAAAACAAGATTAATGATGACAAACAACAAATATATTTTAAACTGTATGCTAACCAGTATGATATTTATGTAATATATATGACAATAAAACTCCCTGTTGCTCAACACACCTGTATTAAATACACACAAACACCACTTGTTTAAAATAAACACATAACGTTACACTGCACCGTCGGGTTATCTTATCATATTAAGCAAAATAAGTAAATAATTTAAAATAATTAAAGAGTGTATTGACTGGTTTAGCATGTGTATTCTCATTTCTTTATTTGCATTCCACCTTAAAAATTCCACCTTAACACAACTCGCGTCAATAAGCGAGTAAAACAACGCTAAATACACATTAAAACAGTGCTTTTACGGGAATTAAACAGCAATAACATGTCGCTTAATAATTAATTGACTGAATTAAGCATTTATGTGTCGAAATTAGATCATATTTTGCAGTTTTTGAGCACATTATTACGGAGCTGCACCCTCACTTACCTTCTCTTAAGGTGGATTTTTTTTCACGCACGAACTGCAGGAGCTGCAGAGACTCCGCCCACATGGAAATATTTATAGTAAATTAAACTAACGTTATATTTACTAGTTATATTTATCTATATAAATCATTTTTTTACAACAAAATATTTATTTATTTATTTAATATTTATTATATCTTATTTTTATTAAATATTTATATAAAATATATATATATATATATATATATATATATATATATATATATATATATATTTTTTTTTTTTTTTTTTTTTTATTACGTTGCCTTTAAATCATGTCAGAATTTAAATATTTACGAGATGAGAGCACATGAACGCCAAAACAAACTCGTATTTACGTATTAATATAAAGTATATAAAGTTTAAACCTTTGCTTTGTGTTAATGGCCGATACTTAACAATTGTTTTTTCTATTTGTTCTAATAAACATATAAGGGGAAGTATTCTATTTAAAAATATTACAGGGGTCAAATTTTATATTTATAATACAACATTAGAGAAGTACATTTTAAAATCCTGCATAACAATTATAATAAGTAATTATAATCTTGCTAAATTTATATTTACAGTACTGTGCAAAAGTTTTAGGCACCTGTGTGAATTTCAGTAAAGAAAAAGCTTCTTATCTGTGCAGTAAGTGTTTATTATCTCAGTAAAACACATTACAGCATTACAATAAATACAAACAGCAATTTTCCAAAAAGACTTAAAACATCTCCATAATCTCTCCTCCTTATCTGAGTTTAATAGAGTTATTTATCTCTAGTTCTCATCATCAGTTATCAACACCTGGTTTGGTAAATTATTGGTAAATGTGGTAAATCAGGTGAGCTGCTGACGGAACTGAACATAATATAATATACACATGCTGGCTGAGGAGCGTCCAGGAGAAATCTGGATCTGGAATCTCTACTTTTTGTTCTTCAGCTCGGCTCACAGGATAAAACATACTTATAGTTAAAAATTAGAATTCCTTGGTGCGTTTTTACTGTATGTATGTTTATTTGCACCTGTTTAAATCATATATGGTAAAACACTCATATTGCTGAGATAAATGGATCAGTGTAATTTGCTTTGGTGCCTAAAAAAAACTTTTGCACAGTTCTGTATATAGATCAGAATTGTTCACCTTGCTCCAAACTTTTATTAAAACTAGAACATTTATTTTTTGAATGTTCTTCTTCAGAGTATTTTTGTAAAGCTCTAGCTAAAAGAAATTCTAATAAAGCGAATTACAGGGTAGATATAAAATGTAAAGAAATGTAAAATGTTTTTATTTTTCGGTTATTTTCCTCTCTCTCTGTCATGAACTACTATGTTATTTATAAATTATGTTTAAAGTAAATTTTATCCTTTTTTTTCTTTTGTTAAGATTATCTTTGTTTACCTTTGTTTATATGCTTGGTTGACTGCAGGTTTTTATATTCTAAATCTTAGTCATGTATTTTCCTACCTTGATATTTTGCATATTTAAATTTTTGCACTTTAAATTGTGTAGTTTAAAAAAGTAAAAAATGTAGCTTAGTGATATTGTGTGAGCAGACTGTCGTTTCAAGCATTTCACTGCAGTTCATACTGTATATTACTATGTATGTAACAAATAAATTTGAATTTGAATTTGAATTAGAATTTGGAAACACTCACACAAATAAAAAAATCACACAAATAAAAAAAATGGTAAAAATAAATCCTTTTTTATTGTATCATTTGTTGAATTTTATTTGTTTGTAATAAATTAATAAATATTATTATTATTCAGACAGCAGAAAATATCATAGTGTTTATCCTGCACCCACACCTGAGCTCCCAGGCCTCCTGTGGCACACCTTTCAGCACAGTGTGAGGAAACTAAGTGTGTGTGTGTGTGTGTGTGTCTGGAGAGGCGGCGGGTGCTCTGTAGGGAGTGTGTGATGAAGTGAAGTGAGCTCTGTGGGTTGTGGTTTGGATGCAGTGAGGGGTTCATTGACACGGAAGCCACAAAAGCCCCCGTCACACTGATACTGTGATAAAAGCTCAGTACAATTCAGCTCCAGCAGCCACTCATCACCACTATACTCACAGCAGTGGAACCTACTGTAGATAGGTCTTACACTGCGACTCGTCATTTAAAATACCTTATAAACACGAATTTGCTTTTTTTTTTTTTAGTTTGGCACAGAATCTACAAATAATTAGCTAATAAGAAGTGGGAGCTTTTGGCTCATTAATTAGCACTGTGCTACAGGACTACAGTAAAGCTGCCAATTATTCTTAATCAGACTTGCTTATGTGTCCTTTTTTCACTGTTTCTCGCAAATAGAACTGAAATAAAGACATTTTTACACTAATAGCAGTCTTTGCAATGTCATATGTTACTTTACAAGTAGAGTTCAGCCACTGACCCAGTGTTAGAGTCTCTGTAAAACACCAAATCCACCGGAGATCCTATTTAAACCTATAGTTTCTTACACACAGAGGTGGATAGTCCAGGTCCAGTCCGCGTGGATTTTTACTTTTAACTAGTGTAAAAACAGAACTGTTCTAAACATACACCTACCTATCTCAACTGTACTTGGCTGGTGGTGTTTTTCCTCCATAGACTAATTCTAACCATTTGTTTCTTAGCTCTGAATTACTGGGTAAAGTATATAAACACTGATGTGTTATTCGCACAAATAACACAGGAGTGAAGTGCATGCTGTTTCTAGCGCTGTTAGTTATCTCCTATCTGATGAGACGGCGTCGCTGCCCGGCTTCAGCTCTGCTGTCTGTGGGAGGTCCCGAGCCGAGGTGGGCGGGGCTTTGAATACTAATTCACGGGTTGATGTAGACACAGTGCTTTTCCTGATCGACTCGATTTTTTCTGAATATTTTTTTTTTACTAGCTGCTGCAGACAATGAGGAAGAGAAGAGGTTAAGGAAGAGTTTCATGTGCAGCATCATAAACAACTCCTACTGAGAGACCTACTGTATTTCACAAAGAACAAGAAAAAGTGGATTTTAGCAGAAGGACTTAACCAGGATTTAACCAGGCAACCTGTCATTGCACAAAAATATGTAAAAACACTTATTAAAAAAAGACAAGCCAAGCACTTAATCATTTCTCTTAGGAGACGCCCCTCGGTACCTTTTAAAAAAGGGCGAAGACTCACTTATCGCCGTTTTTTACATGCTGTTTTAGATGTACTCTCATTAGAGTAATAAAAATTCAAAATAAAGATTTAAAAGACTTAAAAGTACTTCTCCGTTAATGACTGCTCTGTTTCACACAGGTTATTTCATCCCTGCCCATTAGTGCCATTAGGGACCACGCTGAGGAGAACCCAGCAAAAACCTGTATATACACATACACACACTCATCCCTCTATTTACCCATCCATCTCTCACTCCTTCTCTTCTCATTACACTCAAAAAGCTGAAACAGAAGCGAGAGGGGGTCTTTGTCTTCACGCCCCTATTAACAGTCAACGTCAAAGTCCCATTACTCCCCTTATCACCTCAAATTAATGCCCACCGTCAAACGAGAGAGAACTTCAGAAATAAACAGAGCAAGACAAAGCAGACGGCCCACTGTCTCTTCTTATTATTTTTCTTTTTTCTGATAAAAAAGCACGAAGAAAAGAGGAGAACTTGAGGCGGTGCAGACGTGCTTTACAATCGTTCAAGAGCTGATTCTATCTCTCTATAACGATAAAGATGAAAGAGAGAAGTGCAGATCAATACAAGAACAACTATAGTAAAAAAAAAAACAGCAGCATTTTCTACACATGTTCTCCGTCTTTAAGCCTCAGAAGTTGCAGTGATCACTAGGAATAACACAAGCATGTTGTCATTGTATATTACAGGGTGTCTGCAGGCAAGCTACAGTTAAAAGACGTGATAAATATTACATTATTACGTTTTTCTTTCCTTTTATTTCTTTTTTTCTTTCCCGAGGTCTACTCTTAACATTACTTATGTGGGTTTATATAGCATAAAACAACCAGATATTTATTTTAGCTGCGGTGCCTTTAAAACTGTTTTTTTAGCTCTTCTTCCTAAATAGGAACACTTAATCATGTATCTGTTTCTATGCATACTTTATTATCATTCTTTTTTTTCCTGACCTTTAAAGTTGTGTTCCTACATGATTTGTAGCTACAAACTGCAAACAGCACTTCTTATGTCTTTCTTTCAATAATGACTCTTCCATTAATGCCAAATTTTTAAAGTGCTTGGCTTATAGTTGTCCTGTGGACAGATTCTCCTGATCCACCTGAGCTGTGGATCTCTGCAGCTCCTCCAGAGTGACCATGGGTATCTTGGCTGCTTCTCTGACCAGTGCTCTGCTTGCTGGACCTGTCAGACTCACACTTTTCAGATTTTAATTTGATTAACATTGTAAAAAAAAAAAAAAAACAATGCATCACTTTCCTTCATAGTATATATTAGGAGCACATGGTATGTAGGGGGAATGTAGAGGTAGTATATGGTAGTATAGGGTAGTACAATGACTATGTAGAGGGAGTATAGGGTAGTAAAGAATAGTATATGAAGTATGCAGAGGGAGTATTGGGTAGTAAAGAGTAGTACAGGGACAATGTAGAGAGAGTATAGGGTAGTAAAGAGTAGTATATGAAGTATGCAGAGGGAGTATAGGGTATTATAAGGGAGCAAAGGGTAGTATAGAGTAGTATATGAAGTATATATTGAGAGTATAGGGTAGTATAGAATAGTAGCCTATAGGGAGAATGTAGAGGGAGTATATGGTAGTACAGAGTAGTATATGGAGTATGAAGCGTATAGGGTAGTATCAAGTAGTATATGAAGAATGTACACAAAGTACAGGGTAGTATAAGGGTGTATAGGGTAGTATAGAGTAGTATATGAAGTATGTAGAGGGAGTATAGGGTAGTAAAGAGTAGTATATGAAGTATGCAGAGGGAGTATAGGGTATTATAAGGGAGCATAGGGTAGTATAGAGTAGTATATGGAGTATATATTGAGAGTATAGGGTAGTATAGAGTAGTACCCTATAGGGAGAATGTAGAGGGAGCATAGAAAAAGTATAAAGTAGTATATGAAGTATGTAGTGGAGGTATAAGGTGGTATAAATTAGTACAGGTTCATGTAGAGGGAGCATATGGTAGTACAGAGTAGTATACGGAGTATGAAGGGTACAGGGTAGTATAGAGTAGTATAGGGAGTATGTAGAGAGAGTATAGGGTAGTACAAGGGAGCATAGGGTAGTATACAAAAGTACAGGGGCATAGCAGCAAATTCTGGGCCCTGTACACTCGCAATGTCAGTGGGCCCCTATCAAGTACATGAAGAACGTGAGCAAAAAAGCGGTATTTATCTCAAATAAAAAGCATTAATAAAGTTTTAAGCTACAATCTCTGGCAAAAATATATGGCAAAAATCATGATCACAATTATTTTTGATTAATATTGAGATCAAAGTTATTTAACATGATTATTAATTGGCTTTGGTAACATCATGAATTTATTGAGCGTTGATAATAGCTTTTAAGCACTGCACTGCAATGCTAAGGCTTTTTACCAGACAAAAATAATCAATTGCTTTATTACTTAATATATTACTAGTGTGTACTCGCACCTACAGAGATATTGGTAGGCTATTTACATGTTGATATATGCAGCAGAAATATTGCTAGGTGGATCATTTATTAAGTCTCAGCAGTTTCTCTTTCAGCTCTGCTGTGTTAGTAGACAACAGGCTATAGCACACGCACTGAACCAAAATAATAACTTACTTATAACTTATAATAAATCTCTCTCTCTCTCTCTCTCTCTCTCTCGAACCAACATACCAACGTAAGGGGGAGTTTCTAAGACCGGTTAATGTCGATATCTAACCTTACGCGGCTCAGAATTACCTTTATTCTTACAGCAGCAGCAGCCTGGTTGGTAACTTGCTAAGCTAACGGCTTCACGTGAGCCTACAGACATCAGCAGCAGCTGTGTGGAGAGGACTACATTAACTTTAATTACACTTAGCATAACAAGCAAACTCTGTTCACCTTTGGGAAAGAAAGCCGTCAACAGCTGCCTCCCCTCACTCTGCCTTCTTTCTTTCTTCTTCTGATCACCTGATTTCTGTTTTAGGGGCAGCATGAAGTCTCTAACCCCCCCCCCCCAGGTCATTTAATCTGGGCTCACTCACGGTACACCTGTAGCCGAGTCGCTGTCGGGCGGACCAAACCATCTTGCGCCTCCAGGAGGGGGCTCCCAGAATGTCCCATATGTTGAGAGGACTGTAACTAAAGTTAATTCTCTCAGTAGATGTTATCAATAATTTTTGATAGATTAATTAATAAATAGTTAATTAGAGGGCCCAATTCAATAATAAAAATACCACTAAAAATAAATGAATAAATCAGGATTTTATGGGCCCCTCTTCCTACTTGGGCCCTGGGTAGTCAGGTCCACTTTTCCCCCCACTACCACGCCCATGCAATAGTATATGGAGTATATATTGAGAGTATAGGGTAGTATAGAGTAGTAGCCTATAGGGAGACTGTAGATGGAGTATAGGGTAGTATACAGTAGTAGTATATGGAGTATATATTGAGAGTATAGGGTAGTATGGAGTAGTATAGGGAGAATGTAGAGGGAGTATAGGGTAGTATAAGGGACTGCAGGGTAGTATATAGTAGTAGTAGTATATGGAGTATATATTGAGAGTATAGGATAATATCGAGTAGTATAGGGAGAATGTAGAGAAAGTACAGGGTACTATAAGGGAGAATAGGGTAGTATAGTGTAGGATATGGAGTATATATTGAGAGTATAGGGTAGTATAAGGGAGTACAGGGTAGTATACAGTAGTATATTGAGAATATAGGGTAATAGCAAGTAGTACAGGGAGAGTGTAGAGGAAGTACAGGGTAGTATAAGGGTGAATAGGGTAGTATATGGAGTATATATTGAGAGTATAGGGTAGTATACCGTAGTATAGGGAGTATGTATTGAGGGTAGTGTATACAGTATATTCAGTAGTTTCAGTCATATGTCCTTTCAATTATGAGCTACGTTTTGTTGGTGTATCACTTAAAATATTACTAAAATTAATTTATGTTTGTGGTTGTAAAGTGACAAAATGTAAAAAAAAAAAAATCTAAGTGGTATAAATACTTTTGTAAGACACTGTACTGTACTGTACTGTACTGTTCTGCATTAAAGGACTAACGGTGAAGGTTTCTTTAAAAAATGCTGTTGTTTTTGTGTTTAAGAGCTTTATTTTACTGTAGTGTGCAGGTGCAGAGCTCTGGTCGTTAATTAAAGGACTTTACTGCCAGGCTGCACCTCCTGCATCATCACCGCTGAGTTTTATGGATCTGGAGGTTCCGAGTTATGAATTTTGAATGAGATGCTGTATGTTTTCTATACAGTACAGAAAGCACTGCAGTCGATATCCAGCAGACGAGGCAGATCACAGTCAGGAGAAACCCTGTCTCTGCACTCTGAGCTCTGTAGGTAACATGGGATTGAAGGATTTGACTTTATTAACTGTAATTACACATCAGCAGTGGCATTTCAAAGCAGTAAGGAAAGTGTGGAGCAAACATCTTCTGTAAATTGTTCTCCGAAGAAAGACTGAAGTTGATCTACCAGACTGGTGAAAAACATCTGTAATGGGGTTTACGGTCAGTGTAACATTTAATAAATAATTGTATTTTCCGAAAAAATGTTTTAATCCATTTTCTTTATTTCTTAAAGTTCATACACCGTTTACAAGGTAAATTCAAGCACTTTTCAAGCACTTTTAAGGCCCATTTTCAAGTTTTTCCAGCACCTTTCAGCTGTTGTAAATTAATGATACTGGTGATATCTCAAACTGTGATTCAGTGATAATCAATATATCACAAAACTATTCTCCACACTTCACAGTGACTGTGATACTGAGAAAAAAATACTTCTAAGTAAGTAAATAGCAGGAATTATGGATTTATTGGTGTCAGTTTCACACAATTTAAATACCAATGTTCTTCATCGCATGCATACCCTATTAATTTGATAGAGCAGATACTGTTGTATGTCAAATTTGGGGGTAGTTAAGAGCATTTATACATACATATACTCAAAATTATTGATTTGCTTTTTGTCACAGTACAAGAGATGGTATTATGTTTATGTATACACAACCAGAATTGCGTTTGGTAATAGAAGAAGGAAATTAAATTAAAGGAAAAATTAAGAAAGAAGAAATGAAGAAATGAAGAAATTAAATGGCTACACGCAAAGCTAACCACACACTGCCTGTCTGTGTGTGTTTGGGTGTTTGTGTTCGTTGCTACAGGAAACCAAAGCTCAGTTACCTTCAATTAAATCAGGGTTGTTTGGAGTTCAAGAGCACAGACATGAAAGCGTTTTTGCTGCTCACCTGTCTCACCCTCTCACCTGTCTGACCCACTGTGAGCTTGTTTGGGTAATTCCTGTGGAAGCTGACGGCCGAGTGATCCCTCGGGCTCGCCGCTGGCTGACCTCAACACCACTAATATCCCATGCTAATGAGTCCTTACAACAGAGGCCAAACCTCACCCTGCCCCAGGACAGCGGCAACCGGACACCCAGCCAGCCTACACTATCAAAATAAAAGTCTCCTCGGTGGTTCTAGACTTAGATGTACAGAACTCACACCCACAAAAGCTCTTTCCAAACTGTGGGGAGACCAGACAGTTTTAATGGCTTTATAATAGCTTTAAAGCAATTAAAAGCTAAAACCACATTTCTATACATTCTAAAAATGTAGTTCTAAAGCCATTTTCAAATGTGAAATACCTGTGTCAGTCCTGACGTTGTCAGTCTGCCTGCCATACACTCTAGTACACACACTAAAGAACAGTACACAACAAATACCAGCATGCACCTTACATGCGCCAGACGTCCCGGATATTGCTGAGCATGTGACGCTTGAGTTCTGGCTCGCCAGGCTTCTAATTATATACACCTGGTCCTACCAGTATAAATACCCCTTGTTTTTAAAAAGTTATCCCTGCCCAGTATTAAATCTGTTTCTAACAACCTCTGTTTAATAAAAGTTTAATCCTTTTATTAATAAACTGTGTGTTTGGTGTCCATGTGTGTCTGTCGTATGTTAAAGTTGGAGTTGCCCTTTCACAAATGTTGTATGTTGAGTGCAGCTAAATATACTAATGTCACTACAGGCTCAGTTGTGCATGGTTTAGGCAAGGGGTGGCACCTGTGTAGGGCATGCAGGAGGCACAACATAATGCATCGTGACTTCTCCAGAAGATTAACTGTGCTACCAGGATAAAGTCTGGGTAATGCCTAGTAAAACTGACACAGATATTTCCTTTAACAAATTGGAGCGCCTGAATTACTGAGCTTGTTTAAAAGGGGCCTATTTTAATGTAGTAGAGTAACATTTGAAACTTAGCCTCAGTGCTGTAAAATATATTTACTTTTTGAGACATTTACGTCTCTACATTGACCTAATTGTACTCCCTGCACAAGTCGCGTCTTGTCGCTCATTGCTATCTTACACCCTGTCAACAGTCTATTTTCTCACTTAAATTAAAATAGCGTCAGAGTTTAGGAACATATTTATGCTGAAACGTGTGGTGGTCTGGAAGTGAGATGTGTTCAGGCAAATTCCTGGAGTGTTATGTGTTATCTTGGTGGCAGGAAATACAGGTGCATCACTGACTGATTAAAACCCTGACAATAGTCAACTGTCTGCTGCCCAATCCTATCTAATTGTTGGGTGCAGAAATAAAGATAAAAAAAGAAAATTAGAAAAATTTATGAAAGCCCATTTCTTCTGTACTACACAAAATGGTAAGAATTATTAAACGATAAAGTATAAGTATCAGACAATTGAACTGGTAATTGTTACACTGACTGCATTGCCCCAAAAATCACTTTTTGCCAATTTCTAAGAACATAGTCTAGTGCCAGCCACACACTGTTATAGTACAGTTGGCACAGTGGCTGTGTTGGTAATGGTGCTTTAGGCCAGCAGGAAGAATAGCTGCGTTCCAGCTCCACCACTACAGGCCAGAGAGGAGAAATATTCATGAGTGGGCCACGCTCTATTAGGCTGTCACCAGCCAGGGTGATTAATGGGCCCCGTGCTCTGAAAGAGAGAGCGCGAGAGTCAGAAAGAGAGAGAGAGAGAGGGAGGAAAGCAGACAGGTTCTTATTCAGAGCCATCAGGCGCTGTCTGCAGCCCAGTGCTGAAAGGCTAAAGGTGCTCTGCAATCACTGCATCCTGTGTCATTTCCTCCCAGCCTCCCCCCACCCATGCTGCCGCTCTGACCTCCTTCAGTCCGAGTCACTACCGTACTTTACACCGGCCAAAAGGCCAGAAATAGAAGACCACCCTCAGGTCAGTACTGGCGCCAATCATCATGTACCATTCTGTCCTACATCTCTAAACCACACCAGCGCTAAAAGCACGGCGGCTGCGGTGCTGAAAACTGGCTTGAAAGCTTTTAGATAACATATAAAACCATATCCGGACGGGATTAGTTTCTCAGGGGATCCTCTGAGGGTAATTTTCTCTTTTATTCCAGTCCAGAACGATCATTTATGTGTTTGTTTTTCTCAGACGTCCCCTGAATAAAATTACCTCCGGTAATGTTAGTCCTACCTAGATTAGTTTCTCAGGGGGTTCTGGGGTAATTTTCTCTTTTATGGGGGTTCTTATCCTCTGTGATTTTATTCCCGTCCAGAATGATCATGTACATGTTTTTCTCAGACGTCCTCTGAAAATAAAGGCTGAATTATCTACTGTTTTTCTCTGAACTTTTTTCGTGGTCCTCAGGTTATTTTAGTCCCGTCCGGACCCACATCTCTGAGTTTCGTATCCTTGCGTTAAATAAAATAATAAAATCGCTATTTGTCCACTGACAATCACCCTTTGGGAGCACGTTTGTTTCCATGGAGATCCATGTAAAAACACAACATCGAGTGGAAATGGAGGAGCTACTGAACGCCGTGATGTCATGTGACGAGAAACTCACCAAAAAAAAACCACTGGTTCTTCTGTTTTTTCAATTGCAGTCCGGATGCAGGAGTTTTATCACTAAAGAGTAGAAGTGTAAAATATATTTTTCATAGACGTCCCCCTGAGAAAATAATCCCGTCCAGATAGGCTGTTAATTTTACCATTTTATCTAAAAATCAAGGGTTTTAATAAAGAGATGGTTTGGAGAGACATGTCTGTCATCTGCTGGTGTTGATCCACTGTGTTCTATTATCAAGTCCAAGGTCAGTGCAGTTTTACTTTCCCGAAAAATCTTACAGCACTTCATGGTTCACTCTGCTACTGACAACTGGATTGGCACACTGCGAATATATATATATATATATATATATACATCTATATATATATAAAGCTCTTGCTCTTTTGTCATTCTAAGGTGAGTATTATCGGCCTGTAGCCTGCTGCTAGCCCCAGTTAGCACTGATGGAGCAGCATTAGCATTAGCTGCTAAACACTAGCCCTTTCGCTATTCAGAGGTGAGTATATTGCACTGTAGTCTGCGTGTTTTTCTGTGTTAAAATAAGCTACGTGGGACAAACCACTAGCTGATATCGCAGAGGCTTACCGGAAAACTTAGGGTTCCTCAGTGTAGCGCTATTAAGTGGCATTAGCCGCTTAATTACAAAAAAAACATGGCGACACCCCTGTTCCTTACTAGTGTTGCTTAACATGCGCCTTATAATCCGGTGCACCTTATGTAGGAAAATAGACCAAAAAATAGACGTTTATTGATTGTGCTATAGTGTTATAGTGTGAAGAATGCAGTAAGTATGAATTTTTTAAGCCAGAAACGCTGAATGTGATCAAAGAAAAAAAAAAACGGAATAGAGAAATAATGCTAGTAAATGTGAACACAGCCGACAGAGTCTCAGCACATCTATGCTCACTACAGCAGTAGTTCAGCAGAGGTGAGCCGGTGTAGAAAAACATCTCGACTAATCCATTTCTGCCAATCCAATACGAGTCTGAGCAGAAGCTCCCTGTGGAAATGTCTGGGAAGCTTCAACAGTCTGCTGAAAGTTTTACCACTGTACACGTTAGACCAATCGCCTAACGCTGCTGGGAAACACGTCCCATTTTCTCGAGGAATTCCACCGGGAAGGAACAGAGCCCTTTTAAAATAAGATGCAAAACAATATGCTATCTGTGTTCCCCCGGCCTCTCCGCAGATAAAACAGCTTTTCTGCTCAAACGCCGGGGCTGCTGCACCCAGAGTAAGTAGGGAAGCGTTTGACTAATGGTGTGAGCGTGGCCCTAAAACGTGGTTAACATTTTAACAGGGACTTTTTGGATAAAACTGAAAGTGCAAGTTAAAAAAGTGAACTAAATAAAATATGCCTATACGCTCAGTTTTTGGACAGAACGGCTCATAACACATTCATCGATACAAAATCTTTAATTTATGTGAAAATTAAAAATTAGTTTTCATAAATAGGGAGTCCAAACCACGAAATCTTTTTACTGTTTTAGATGTCTTTCTGACATATGAATATATGCAATATTCAACCTGTAATAAACGTCTATTGATGTTGGTGGACAGCTGAGGTTTTAGATGTTTTCTCAAATGCAGTTTTTGTCAATTCATACAAGCAGAAATAATATGTTTTTAACTTTTTATTTTATCTAATAAATTACAAAGTGTACAAGGTGTTCAGAATCAACATAAAGGGCTCTGGTAATGCAGGAGATGTGTTTTCTCCATAATTCCATTTGCATGCTGCTGCTTCGGACTCCCAGTCGCTGACTGAGTCAGATATCTTGCATGACAGACATTTCCGTTCTTGTTCTGTTGCTACAGCCAGAGGAATTGTGAGCATCCTTCAGCCTAAACATTTAAAATAATATAAATACGATACTCAAACTTTTGACTTCTTTCTGTAAAAAATACACAACTTTTTCTTTTATCTAATAAATTACAAAATGTACAAGCGGCTCAAATGGCTCTGCTAATGCAGGAGATGTGTTTTCTCCATAATTCCATTGGCATGCTGCTGCTTCGGACTCCCAGTCACTGACTGAGTCAGATATCTAGCATGACAGACATTTCCGTTCTTGTTCTGTTGCTACAGCCAGAGGAATTGTGAGCATCCTTCAGCCTAAACATTTAAAATAATAGAAATAAGATACTCAAACTTTTGACTTCTTTCTGTAAAAACTACACAACTTTCTTTTACCTAATAAAATACAAAGTGTATAAGGTTTTCAGAACCACCATGAATGGCTCTGGTAATGCAGGAGATGTGTTTTCTTTGTAATTTCCATTGGCATACTGATGCTTTTGACTTCCAGTCGCCGACTGGGTCAAATATCTAGCATCCCAAATATTTGCCAGACATCTGCGAATGGTCTACTTTCAGTAGTTCACACTACATGGCTGTGCAATATCTTTGCAATTCAAAGATATGACTAATGTGGAAGTTTCCATCGTAAGACTAAGCTAAATTACAGATAGATCATTTATTGATCCCGAAGAAAATTTAGCAATTACCAGATTTATAAATTTACCAGATTAACAAAAAATAAAAAGATAAAAAAACATGTTTTATGAAATATGTGTTTTTAATCAATGATTACAACCATTCTGAAAGTTTACATTTCTGTTTGTGTTAGCCAAATGTGTGTTTTATTTGATTTTATTTAATTTTAACAAATGAATAAGGCAACAGCTACAACAACTTAGGTTGCGAAGTTCCATAAAAGAGTGGCAAAAATGTGCAATAGGACAAATTCCCTCACAGAATTTAAAAAAGGATCTTTACACTGACATATCATTTTATATGCAATATCGCCAACATTTTTGAATATGGTGATTATTGATATTATACCCTGAAATATGGTGCCATATCACCCACCCCTAATTATCACATCAGGGTTCTACTTTTTTAATGTTTTTATCAAAAGAAAAATTCACACTGTTCTCATTTCCCATTATATATCTACTAGAGACAGATTATATCTGTACAGTATCATTTATTTTATTTTAATCCTGGATATATGGAGATATTTGGAGTGCATTATTATTATTAGTGCCATGATATTCTGGATCATTGACTTCTGTTACTGTAAATCTAATAAAATTCTTGTATTTTTTAATATCTATTTTTAATATAATTTTGTATGCAATAATAAAATTACATTTTCATTTTGTTGCAGCAGTGTATTCTTAAAATATTTATTTTTTATATTGTGATATTATTTTAGGGTCATATCGCCCACCCCTACTTTACACTCATGCAAGGTTTTGTTTCTTTATAGAGCATGACATGTTTTAGTATCTTTATTTTTCCAAGTTTCTAAGCTGAAGAACTGCTGGGGGACATGCGAAGGTCTGGAACACGCCATCATGCTTTAACTCTTACAGAAAGATATTTTCTTCCTGTGCAATTAACAGAGAGTTTACGCTGCAGTGGCTGAGGAAAATCATTCTTTCTTCTGGTGAGAGCTCCTGGTGGCTCTGGAGTGTCTTTACTTGAGTGTGGAGAAGGTCTGTGCTAACTGGCTTCACCTCTGTGAAATCTGGGTGGGAATTCGCCTTCACTCCACTTCAGAGCTCTAAGCTGATTAACTGGGGGGAGCTGGACTCTGCCGGAGGGGTCAGTGGGACTTTGTTGGGGGGACGGTAATTGCGGTTTCTCTGTTCAGAGATGGACAACAGAGGACTGGACTTTAATAAAACACTCAGGGTTTTTAAATGAGAGCTTAATCAGATGTTAAGCAAAAGTGTGATGTGTATATTGATGCAGCTTTTTCACTAATTTTTTGAAAAGTAGGCACTGTTTATTAACTACTGTTTAAAATAGAACTACCATACTGCTTTAATACCAGAAAGAAAGGGCAGCGGCAATAAACAACATACCAGAGTGAAGAAGGCAAACACGGGTAATCCAAGACCCGAAATGGCTAGTTTAAAAACAAAAAAACAGGTCAGTAACAAAGGAAAACAACAAAAGAAATGATACGTAGACGAGCTAGAAAACTAGATTCAATACTCTGTGAGGAGATAAGGAAACACAGGGGTATTTATACTAACACAGACAGATGAGAGCAATCAGAAGCTTGGGGAGTGTGAACACCAGAGTCTGCAAGGTCCGGTGTGAATGCATGCTGGGAATTGGAGTCTTTAATATGTAAATTAAAGATGTATTATTACTATTGCACTATTGTTTTTTTGTCTCACGTACTGTGTCTATCTGTGTCCTTGTTGTCTTGTATTGTACATATAGTGTCTCCCATTCATCTATAATCTTATTTTGACTTGACTTGACTTCCATACTGCATTAATCCCAGAAAGAAGGGGCAGCGGAAAAAAAAAACATACCAGAGTGAAGAAGGCAAGCACAGGTAATCCAAAAGGCGAAAAGGCTAGGCTAATAGAGTAGTTTAAAAACAAAAAAACAGGTCAGTAACAAAGGAAAACAACAAAAGAAATGCTTCATAGAAGAGATAGAAAACTAGATTCAATAATCTGCAAGGAGATAAGGAAACAGAGGGCTATTTATACTAACACAGACGGGTGAGAGCAATCAGAAGCTGGGGGAGTGTGAACACCAGAGTCTGCAAGGTCCAATGTGCGTGCATGCTGGGAATTGGAGTCTTTAATGTGTGAATCAGAGTCCAGAGCAAGCAGACTTACAAGATCAGGTTCCTTCAGGGCTGTAGTGTAATATAGTTTTGTATATTTAATAGCACATAATATGAACTGAAAATTAATAGTAATCTAATAGTAAACTTTTGTGTGTAACATCTCTCAGCACAGAGCTTTTATCCGTGTCAGCCTGAAAGCGAGCCTGATAGCGAGAGCAGGAACATGCTGAAACCATCCTACATTACCACAACATGAATAATGGGAAAGGCATACAGTAATCAATACTATTATATGAGCGCTGGGGTTTGGGGTTCTATTGCCTGATCATTTATTAGCAGTACACTGTGAATAAAAAAAAGAAAAGCTGATAAATGCTGGAAAAGCAACTAACCCACCTACCTATTAGCACTCCCCATATATTTAGCAATGCTTTCAACATTGGTAGGGTTGGGTATCGAAAAAATTCAATACCAAAAAGACACAGACCAAAAGGACTCGGTAGTACCGGAAAAAAATCTGTGCCTGTTTTTGACACTTTGCATGAAACATGCGCCAAACACGCAAAAATTGTTTTGTATCGGTAATCAATTGAAGGTACTGTACTGGCAGGGACGTGCACAGGAATCTTGAAGGGCAGAACAACCTCAGAGGTTTTTCACTGTAAGCACACTGTCTTCCTGTATTCGTCTCTTTTCCGTGGGCGTTTCAAAATTTCTGCATTAACACAACGTGCAGGTGAATTACTCGAATAGTGCTTTATGTCCGTCATTCATCTTGCTTGATAAAATGAAATGTTATCAGCTGCATGTAACTTAGTTTGGTTATCCTCCCACAAAAACAACCTGAGCCATGTAAAACATTGACTGCAAGCTAGCTGGCTGTCGGGTTTTTTTGCTACCTAAACGTGGCACAGTATGTGGCTGTCAGATTATTTAGGATCACTAAACGCCCTAAACTCGACGACATCGGATTTTAGAGAAGTTGATTGTGATCATTTCTTGTAATACTGTGAAGGCTACATTTCAAACTCACCTTCAGGGCAGTCGCTCTACTCCCACGCCATCTTCAAACTGTCTCTGCTAGTCGGCTGAAGTGCCGCCCGGTCGTGTGCTGTACTTTTTATTTCTTTCTTTCTAGTGAAGCGTGCTGCGTGTCCCCCACTACGCCCGCGCCCCTCCCTTTCTCCCCCTCTCTCGAGGTGTCTGAATCTGAATGATTGACTCTGAAAACTTTGTTTTACGAAACTTCAATTAAAATTACGAATTATAAAGAAAATCTTAGTGAAATATGAAATCAAATTTGCCTATATTATTTGTCCCCCTCCCTCGGAAGGGCAATATCAGCCAAGGACGGCAAAAGGGCAGTTGCCCATAGCATCTGCACGTCACTGTGTACTGGTATTTTTCAACCTGTCGCTGATGCAGCATTTCTGTGCAGCCAGCGCATTTGGATGAAAGCGCAGCGACCCAGCTCTAAAACATCAGCTAACAGACACCTGCGCTGACTTTGCCATTACACTATACGTGATGTGTTGAGAGACTGCTATCTAACAATCCAGAGAAAGCACGGCCTACGCATTGTGCTCTCTCGGACTCTGGCTGCTGATGCACCATTTTCTACAAATGTATTTCTACTTACTAGTTGGAATCCACTTACATTTACACAAGTATCTGTCTTTAACCACCTCAAAATGTTTTGAGTTTTTTTTTTTTTTTTTTTGAGTGTGCAGTAGAACGTTTTTGAGTAATAATAAGAGACAGTTTGAGATCGCTGGTTTAAATCCCTTAAGTTTAAGTCAGCTTGCATCAGCTGCTGGAGCCCTGAGAGAGCATAGTTGATCTTGCTCTCTCTGGGTGGGTACAGTACAGCAGATGGCGCTCTCTCTTTCCCCTCATCACTCCTCCTAGGGTGATGTGGATCAGCACAAGGCTGCATCTGTGAGCTGCTGTATCAGAACCGAGTCGCTGTAGGTGCTTTTCATCCAAGCGTTAGCGCTGTGATGCTACTCGGCGAAAGAAGTTTAAAAAGAGGCGGAGTCTGACTTCACATGTATCGGAGGAGGCGTGTGTTAGTCTTCTTTACCCTTGTGGTGTTGTAAGGGCATCACTAGTGATAGGGAGTGTCCTAATGGGTGGGTTGGGTAATTGGCTGTATAAATTGGGAATAAAATGGGATAAAAATGAATATATTTATAATGCCAGACTGGATCTTATCTAAAAATCACTGTGTGTCTCTCTGTATCTTTTGAAGGTGTCTGTTCACTGCAGGGTAGCGAGGAGCACACAGTATGTAGCTAGTAAAGAGCAGTTTGTGCCTTTAGCAGTTTTGGAAATGTCTTTGTACACAGCAAGAGTGTATCTACACAGACTTTCTATAACCACAATGCAGTTCTATACGCTCATTCAGAGCGAAACACAACACACTCCTGGGCATCACTCTCTAAATTTTACAAAGCTTATCAACCTCCTCTTCTTCTCCCATTCACACACAATGAGTCGGATTTATAGAATATTTATAGAATACAGCCAGATTTAGCTTGTTCTTTAGTTTCCTCTCATTTAACCCTTCTGTGGTGTTCATTTTTTATCATTTTCATCAAATGATACAAAAAAAATATTTTTTCTAACTCAAACTTATTGGCATTGGCTCATTTTTTGTGAAAAACATATATCAAAACTCATTTTCGATAAACACACACTGTACACCGCCCCCCCCCCCCCCCCCCCCCCTCACACACACACACACACACACACACACATTTATTTTACATACAGTATGTTTGGCCAAGGGCTAATAAACATTGCTTCATTTGTAAATTTGAAACTAAACAAATTTTCTACTCATATCTTGAGTTTAATTCATTTTCTTTTACATTTTATTAAAAAACTAATAAAAAAAGAGTAGCACTTTTTGAAAGAAATGTAACATAAGAAAGGTAAAGGGTAAATATTAACCATGTAAGCTGTTTATATTGCTTGCAATTTAGGTGAAACGAGAATGTGTAAAGAATTTTAATGTAAAATTGCTTAATTTTGCTGAATTAAATACAAATAACAAAGTAAACGAGTAACAAAAATATAAAAAACACCACACAAGGGTTAAATGCAACAACACACAACTGGATATAAAACATTCTGATGATAATATGCTGGAAAAAAGCAGAAATTGACTTATTTATATTTCCTATACTGTTTTTCGGGCATGTTTGGTCAAAAAAGGCAAATCTTGAAGCAGTTACACTTATTCAGTTGATTACCTTATACATTTAAAATGTTTATTTTAATCTCTATGCACTAAAAATCACAGCGAACATCACAACTGCAGATTTAACCTACTACATTTTTCTTAAAACAATGATGGTACAAAAGGTTATTTTAGGAATACCAAAGAGGAGACAACTTTTGGTTACACAAAAATGGTGAGATGTAATTCTATTTGATTCACACAAAGACTCTAATTCCCAGCATGCACTCACATCTGACTTTCTGAACTCTGATAATCACTTGACACTATGGCGTTCACACTCCCCAGCTTCTGATTGCTCACACCTGGTCTGTTTGAGTATAGATGGGTGATCACAAGCCATCAAACCAAGATGAACTGCTTGAATTTTTGCATAAAGTTATCTTAAAGCAGTGTGTAAGACTGGTGGAGGAGAACATGATGCCAAGGTGCATGAAAACTGTGATAAAAAAAAACAGGATTATTCCACCAAATATTGATTTCTGAACTCTTAAAACTTTATGAATATGAACTTGTTTCCATTGCACTTCCATTCCATTTGAGGTCTGAAAGCTCTGCATCTTTTTTGTTATTTCAGACATTTCTCATTTTCTGTAAATAAATGCTCTAAATGAGAATATTTTTATTTGGAATTTGGGAGAAATGTTGTCTGTAGTTTATAGAATAAAACAACAATGTTCATTTTACTCAAACATAAACCTATAAATAATAATAGCATTAAAATGGCACTAAAAAAAGCCCTTTACTTAAGCCTCCCACTGCATTATTCATTTGTTTCCTGTTGTTTATGTACTCTGTCTTATTTTAATGACCCTTCCTGTGTCAATCTTTGTCAAAATGTCAGAAATAATAAAAAAAAAATCATAGCAGAACTGAAGAAGCTTCGTAACAGACTCTACAGCTATGGTTTTAATCTCCAGTAATGCAGCTTTGCAGCTTATTATAAGAGTTTTTCCTGCTTTAACATACCTGATTCAACATGCAGGGTAATTATCGTGCCTTTCAGAGCTGTGGGAAGCTGCTTTAAATAACACTGCTGGAAAATGTTGAAGCAATCATAATGTAAATACCCAGCAGAGCTTGAAATGTTTGCTCAGGACCCAACACCCACCAATATCACTTCTTTTCCTTAAAGTCTTAAGCCTGCTTACACGTTTATTGCATTCTAAATGTTAAATCTTACACACCAGAGTCACCTACGCTATTAGAATTAAGGTGCACGAGGCACAAAACACATTTTAAATATAAACATAATGAGAATAAGAGCGCATTAGGTGTGGTTAATCCTAACCAGAGAGCTTCATGGGAATGGGAAAGCGCTAACACAGAGGATTTTCACGCCTAATATGAGGTAATTTGACTCAATAATAAAGCGTGAAGCTCGGAGTGAAATTGTTGTTCACTTAAATATTATATTGAGCAGCCGTGTCTCTGAGGATCTCTGTACTGATGAGACGTCTATAGCTATAATGATTTAGCAAATATCAGAACAATTACAGTATAAAATGCTCTAAATCGTGACTGTGACACACTGATGGGTGTGGTGGTCTGTCTAGAAGTGAGGTGTGTTCAGGTAAATTCCTGGTGCGTTTCTGTCTTGGTGGTGGGAAACACAGTGGGTGCGCCACTGACTGATTTTAAACCAGGACTACAGTCAACAGTCAATACCACACACCATAACTTCTTTACCACAGCAAAAAAAAAAAAAAAAAACCTCACCCAGAGCCTTCAGCAGTCAACTACAAAATAAAATATATTTAAAAATGTGCACTACGATGTGTTAATCAGATTAATCTGATTTTTAAAAGGATTTATATTTGAGGATTTACTTGTGTTCAGTATAAGGACCTAATGAAAGTAGCTTAATATAGCAGATATAGGCATTCTGCTGTTTGAGAATTTCAACAGATGCTCATTCTCACTCATTCTCTCTTACATCCTGCAGTTTTGGAAATAAAATATAAAAACAAAGAAGCACTTTGACTGAACATAAATAATGTATTGTATTTAACTTTGCTATTATTTAACTGGGATTTCCTTGTATTTTCTTATTTTTAAAAAACATCAATTATATAGCATTATATAACTACTATGTTACGCCCAATAAACACTCATTTCGAGCTGTGCAAGGCATATTTTTTGTGCCCTCCTGATACCAAACACACAACAAAACACCCCTAAATCAAACTGCGCAAAGTGCAACTGACTGATGCGCTAAAGATCGCTAAAACAGGGCCCTAAGTGTTACCTTAGGTGATGACTTGGGAACAATAACATCTGTATAAGTTATGAGGTGCTATCTTGTGAGTAAGCATGCCTGTGTGAGGCCTGATAATGCTAATGGAGTCATATGAACGGGACATTCCACTTTCTAAAGTTGTGTGGGTATTTATCATTCCTCGATCCACAGTGTCTACGTTTACATGCAGCCTAATAATCCGGTAATAATCCGACTAATAGCTCAATTGGAATAGAGCACGTCCATGTAAACACATTCGTTTGAATAGAGTAGTCCGATTGAGGCCATTCTGAATACAATAAATATAAAATTTCTATCAGATCAAACGAGGTGGATATTGCTTTGAAAACCCCCCAGGGTTACCAATACACAACAGTGCGCGAGCGGTGCTGCAGCATGGAAGCTAGTAAGCAGGTTTCTCTGCTTCTTCTACCCTGCCACCTGCCCAGTCTTCACTGGCTTCCCTTAACAGCAGTGAGGGAACAACATAACTAAGATCTAGATCAGGCTGCAACAAGATAAAACAGTAGGCTACTCCAATATAGATGTCTATGTTATCTGCTAAACTAAGCAGCATATTATTACTATTATTACCTGTAAAGTAGTAACTCCAGCTCTAGGGTGTGTATTTTTGGAGTATTGGGATTTTTCCTGCATAACAGGCTTGGCTTTGGCTAATGCAGCTAGAGGTGCATAAAGCTAGGTTAGCTAACTACGGATGAAGTTTACATTAGTCGTTTTATAAAGTGCAAACAGTAAAAACGTAAAAAAAAAACATATTCATTAGCTGATTAACTTACAGAATAGGACTTATACTGGAATGTGTAGATTCAGCCTCCTCAACTTGGCAACCCGAGTGAGCTTTATGTCTGGGGAAGGGGTGGGTGGGGCAGATAACTATATGTGTCTCTGCATTTCTTTCTCATTGAGCCTCTGTTATTCTCTCTCTCCCTCTCCGACTAGACTATCTCTCTACTTATGCTGTGCTTTGTATTTTTCATTTAGCATCTATCTATCTATCTATCTATCTATCTATCTATCTATCTATCTATCTATCTATCTATCTATCTATCTATCTATCTATCTATCTATCACATGCAATTCAGATATATATCTATCAATCTCTCTCTCTGACTCTCTCTCTCTTCATGCAGTGTCTCTACATGTCTCTTTTTTTGTGACTGCATTTCTTTCTCATTGATCCTCTGTTTTTCTCTCTCTCCATCTCTCTCCTTATACTGAACGTCATGTCTTTCTCTATGAGCCTCTCTCTCTGTCTCTCTTTTTCTGTCTCTCTCTTATTTTACTGTATGGAAGATGCAGTGTTTCTAACGTTTACTTTGACTTTAATTTTACTAGTTTTTTCTAGTTTTGTCTAGTAAAATCCATTTCATTTATTAATAATATTAATATTGATCCACTCTGCTGCCCCTTCAGGTCCAACTTAAAGAACAGAAAACCCTTTGCCTCCTGTTGTTCTGGATGCTGGTTGGTTACTGCTTTCAGGCAGCAGGTTATATGAGCTATACTCAACTTTATATTTCAAAAATTCAACAAATAACAAAGAATAGTGCATGATACTTTTGTTGCTGTCCAATAAAAAACAAGTATCTCAATTTTTCTTGTCGATTTTTAATTTATTACACAATTATTTAAACACACAAACTAGGCCTTTACACTGTGCCAAAATTTCTTGATGAACGGACCAATAGAAATGCTTCAAAATTACCTGAAATAATTATTTTTTTTAATTAAACTTTCATTGAAAGTTTAGAAGATTTTTTCTCTCTCCTGTAAAGTTGCTAAATTTGCTGTTTCGGAGATACTTGTTTTACATTGGACAGCAACAATATGCACACATATATTATATAAATATATAGTTCCGACCCTACAATGTGATTGGCTGAGAGGCGTTCTATGAGTACCGCTATCAGCCGGTAATGTACTGTAACCGAAGCTCTCCATGTATTACTGTATTACTCCGCCACATACAGGTAACCTAGCAACGATGCAGCAGCGCTTACAAACCAAACAGCGCAGCTACAAACAAACAGAGCAGCAATGGAACTATTTTAACCAAACAGATCCTATTTTCTCCTCCTCTTTAACTCTTTAAAATCTTTCAATAAACAGTGATAATGGAACTGTGGTACAATCGCAATATTATTTATATAACTGCAGCCGTTATTACTCACAGTTGGCCTGGGCGCAGATGAGGCAGGACGTGGTGCTGTTGAAGAAGGTGAGAAGGCCGGCCACAGCTAGGCTCACATCAGTATTGGTGGGTCTGAGGTCCAGCGTGGTGAATCGGGGGAACTGTACCTTCAGGATGTCCTCTGGAGCCACCTTCACGTACGGCACCTGCATCAAAATCCACACAAAACCACAGCGACTCAGTGTTAACTCCTGTTAAATCACCACTGAGAGCTTCATCTGGATGAAGGTTCATTATGGGAGGATGCCACTGTGCTGCTGCTGCTCTGCTGTGAAACGTACAGACTCAGTGGGGGTGCTACGAATTACACCATTATATTCTCATCAGACTAATTACACTCACTTTATCACTAATGCTAAAAAGATCTCATTTAAACGATTCAACTCCCTTTTGAATAACATCCAAATTTCAGAAAGCATCTAAAACTTCGCCAGCATAAACAGCCCTCTTTTTATTTTAGTGTCACATAAATCTTAAACGGGTTGCTCTTTTAAAGTTAATATATGTAACATATATTTTTGCACTATAAGGTGCACTTCAAATCCTTTAATTTTCCCCAAAATCACCAGAGCTCCTTATAATCTGGTGCTCCTTATGTATGAATTCTATCAGTCAGGTATTAAGGAGCAGTAAAGCCACTCTGAACACTGAAGTACAGAGTTATACAGGAGTTTCAGTAAAGTTTCTCCAGCACAGAGACCGGAGCAGTATTAGCATTAGCTGCTAACCATGCTAAGCACTAGTTCTTTCACCATTTTGAGGTGAGTATATCGAACTGCAGTCTGTGTGTTTAACAAGTTAAAACAAGCTACGTAGAACAAACCACTAGATAATATCATCCTGGCTTACTGAAACACTCAGTTTCCTCAGTAAAGTGCTGTCAGGCAACATTAGCTGCTAATGCTAATGCTGCTGCACCCAGCCTTAGTGTAAATCTGGAAATCTAAGCTTACTGTACATAAACAGAAGCGCTTTACTCTCCCAAATAAACAGTTTTCAGGAGAGAAATCTATAAAAAGAAAAACATCCAGTGCTTGTTTAACTTTAAAAGAAAATGTTTAAAAGATAATTATAATTTTGTTTATTTACTTAACCGAGCGGCAAGACCTGCTGAATTAGAAGAAAAACATGGTGACACCCCTGTTCCTTACTAGTGGCACATAATGCGTCTTATAATCCAGTGCACCTCATAGTGCGAAAAATACTTAATGAGAATAACTGGTTTAATAAATCAGATGAATTTAACTTCATTGATAATATTAACATCTAATTATTATATCTCAGGAACTTAAAGTGTGCCAAATCCTGAAAAATTGTTCTCTTATCTGAGAGATAAGAGTTACCAGGGTGAATTTAATTCAGAGCCAAAAATATGAGATCAAAGAACAAGAGATTTAACTGGCAGTGAACTGTATAATTTGCAAAACATATAAAACGAACCAAAGTCTAAAATGCAGAGTTCTAAAATTTTCCCCTTGAGAAAAAGTCTCTGACACACCAACAAACACACACACACAGTCACACACTCTTTTTTTTGGGCTCTTTTTCTATCCAAATCTGACTGGAAGGAGTCAGTGGCACGAGCTGAATTTGTTGCCGTCCAGCACAGTACGCTCGGGGAAGCAAAAGCAAAAGAACAGAAAAAAAAAAAAAAAAATCAGCCGAAACTATTGCATCAGAAACACATCCAACTTTGTGCTCCCCGGAGGCCGTGGTGTGTGCCGCTCTCTAATTTATATGTGCTGATGTGTGGGTGCAGCAGGGCTCAGCGGGCCTTGAAGGGGATCCTGGAGGACGCAGGCGGCCCAGAGAGAGAAAAGGAGAGAGAGAGAGAGAAGGAGGAAAAGAGAGAAAGAGAGAGAGAGTAGTGCAGGCCTCTTCATCACGGCAGATTGCCTGTGTGTGCAGCGCTGTGTGAGCGGGCGGCGCACTCGCTCGCCCCTGTATCCCCGATTGGTTTCCCATCGTTTTCCATCAGGCTGTAATGGAGTCTCCAGCAGCAGCAGCAGGATGGAGGGAGCGCCGGGCCCTCGCCGGGGGACTCGGAGGGCCGGCCAGTGAGGAGTGGGTAATGGCCATGCAGACACCCGGGACACACACTCATCCTCCAGCCGCCCTGCAGTGCAGCGTTCCACCCTTTCTCTGCCTCTCTCTCTCCTTAGATCCAGCTCTCTCTGTCTGTCTCTCTTTCAATGTCTGTATCTATCTATCCCTGTATCTATCTATCTATCCCTCTCTGACTATCTTTCTCCTTATGCTGTGCTTCATGCCTTTCTCCCTCTCTCTCTCTCTCTCTTTATGTGACTTTGCATTTCTTTCTCATTGAGCCTCTGTTTCTCTCTCTCCCTCTCTGACTATCTTTACCTTTTTTCTCATTCTCTCTCTCTCTCTCTCTCTCTCTCTCTCTCTCTCTCTCTCTCTCTCTCTCTTTCTCTCTCCGTATCTCTTTATGTGACTGCATTTCTTTCTTATTGAGCCTCTGTTTCTCTCTCTCCCTCTCTGACTATCTCTCTCCTTGTGTCTTTCTTATTGAGTATCTATCTATCTATCTATCTATCTATCTATCTATCTATCTATCTATCTATCTATCTATCTATCTATCTATCTATCTATCTATCTATCTCCTTTTGCTGCACTTTAAGCCTTTCCCATTAAATGTCTATCTCTCTCTTTCGTTGTCTGTCTCTCTGTCTTTATGTGACTCTGCATTTCTTTCTCATTGATACTTTCTCTCTCTCTCTCTGATTCTCTCTCTCTCCTTATGCTGTGCTTCATGTCTTTCTCTTCTCTACATCTATCCATCATCTATCTCTCTCTCTCCTTATGCTGTGCTTTGTCTTTCTTAATAAGCATCTCTCTCTCTCTCTCTTTCTCGCTCTCTCTCTCTTTATGTGACTCTCCATTTCTTTCTCATTGAGCCTCTGTTATTCTCTCTCTCCCTCTCCAACAATCTCTCTACTTATGCTGCACTTTGTATTTTTCATCTATCTATCTATCTATCTATCTATCTATCTATCTATCTATCTATCTATCTATCTATCTATCTATCTATCTATCTATCTATCTATCCCTCTCTGACTATCTTTCTCCTTATGCTGCGCTTCATGCCTTTCTCTCTCTCTCTTTCTCGCTCTTTATTTATCTCCCCCCCTCTCTCTCTCTCTCTTTATGTGACTTTGCATTTCTTTCTCATTGAGCCTCTGTTTCTCTCTCTCCCTCTCTGACTCTCCCTCCCGCTCTTTTTTTCTCATTCTCTCTCTCTCCCTATCTCTTTATGTGACTCTGCATTTCTTTCTTATTGATACTCTCTCCCTCTCTGACTATCTCTCTCCTTTTTTATTGAGTGTCTATCTATCTATCTATCTATCTATCTATCTATCTATCTATCTATCTATCTATCTATCTATCTATCTATCTATCTATCTATTACATTCTCAATGAGCCTCTATCTATCTATCTGTCTCTCTCTCTCTGACTCTCTCTCTCTTCATGCAGTCTCTCTATGTCTCTTTTTATGTGACTCTCCATTTCTTTCTCATTGATCCTCTGTTTTTCTCTCTCCTAATCTCCAACTATCTTGAACTTCATGTCTTTCTCTATGAGCCTCTCTCTCTCTCTCTCCCTCTCCGTCTCTCTTTTTCTGTCTCTCTCTTATTTTACTGTATGGAAGATGCAGTGTTTCTAACGTTTACTTTGACTTTAATTTCACTAGTTTTTTCTAGTTTTGTCTAGTAAAATCCATTTCATTTATTAATAAACATCCATTACCGCCATCCATTCAGGCCTTCAACACATTACAAAAAATGTTGGCAGGGCAACAAAAGAAAAGTAAGTGGTACTAATAAAAGACAGATGCAGTCTAAGTAATCAGCATTTAACTCATCATTTTGTATAAAATTATCATTTTGGAGAGCAGAGCCTCTCAGAATCAAAGATAAGAAGCAAAAAACTGCATATGTTTGTATATTTTCCTGACCTGTTTCTCTGTTCTTTTCTCTGTGCTGCTGTAACATTGCAAATTTCCCCGTTGTGGGATCAATAAAGGATTACCTCATCTTATCTTATCTTATCTTATCTTTTTACACTCAGAGTGATCTATTTTAAGCGTTTATTTATTTTATTGTTGATGATTATGAAGCTTACAGCCAATGAAACCCAACAATCAGTGTCTCAGAAAATTAGAATATTATATAAGACCATTTGGTACTTTTGTTATGCAGTGTGGGCAGTGTGCCAAATCCTGCTAGAAAATGAAATCCGCATTTCCATAAAAGTTGTTTTCAGCAGAGGGAAGCATGAAGTGCTGTAAGATTTTGTGGGAAAACAAAACTGCACTGAATTGTTTGGACTTGATAATAAAACACAGTGGATCAACACCACCCCACCATTCCTTATCCTCTCTCTCTCTCACTCTCGCTCTCTCGCTCTCTCTTTTTCTCTCCGTCTCTCTCTCTCTCTCCTCCACTCCTCCACTGTCTCTGTGTTTCAGCCAGTAGCCGAGGTGAACCAGTAGGGTTGCTCTGGTGTCGTGCGCTCATTACTGGGGAGATAAGGGTGTGTGTTGACAGGAGGAAATCTGAGAGTGCGGAGAAACACAGTAATGATCAGCTCAGAGAGAAGAATCACCTTCAGCTTTATGCAGATCAGACGCGATGTGATTGGATTCTTTGAACTAATTAACGGTTCAAACGATGCGGCCGGCGAGGCTCCGGGAGGACAGTGTGGAGCTGAGTAATGAATGTGGGAGTGCTTTAACGAGCTAATACTTCACACACACACACACACAGAACACACACACAGAACACACACACACACACACACACACAGAACACACACACACACGTGCAAGCAGGCTGCTGAGCACCTGTGGATGCTGGGTCAAAGGTCCTTGTGCTGAAAGTGGAAAAGAAGAGCTCATTTAAGAAAAGCAGCTTTGAAGAGCTAATTTACTTATTATAGCTGCTGCCAACACACGCCTTCATAAATTACTGATAAAACATAAAACATCGCTTACAGAGAGAGAGAGAGAGAGAGAGAGAGAGAGAAAGAGAGAGAGCTTGATTGAGGGAGAAAGTAAATGCTTGATGAATACCAAAGACCAAAGATTAGAGACGATTAAAAGGGAATTAGAAATCCCTTATTACTACTTCTCTCTCCTCATGTTCTAAACTCTAAGCCTCTGCTGTCTGTTTTGTTTGATAGAGGTGCTATTTGTCTACTTGTGGCAGGGTGCCGGTGCCTGCCTTCCCTAGATCTCAAAAAGCAAAAACTCGCAGCTTGCCATCAGCTGCCTGAGCCCCGAGAGAGCACAGTTGGTCTTGCTCTCTCTCTGGGTGGGTACAGTACAGTGGATCTCTCTTTCCCCTCATCACTCCTAGGGTAATGTGGATCAGCACAAGGCTGCGTCTGTGAGCTGATGTATCAGAACCGAGTCGCTGCGCTTTCCTCCGAGCGTTAGCGCTGTGATGCTACTCAGCAATGCAACAGCATCAGCAGCAGCTCAAAAAGAGGCGGAGTCTGACTTTACATATGTCGGAGGAGGCGTGTGCTAGTCTTCTTAATCCTCCTGGTGTTGGAGCCTCACTAGTGATAGGGGGAGTCCTAATGAGTGGTTTGGGTGATTGGCTGTGTAAATTGGGGAGAAAAGGAGATATTAAAAAAATAATATTCTGTCTGTCTGTCTGATCTGAGCTGAGTATGAGGGTAATTTCTGTCTGTCTGTCTGAGCTAAGCGAAGTATGAGGGTAATTTCTGTCTGCCTGTCTGTCTGAGCTAAGCGAAGTATGAGGGTAATTTCTGTCTTTCTGAGCTGAGTATGAGGGTAATTTCTGTCTGTCTGTCTGAGCTGATCTGAGTATGAGGGTAATTTCTGTCTGTCTGTCTGATCTGAGCTGAGTATGAGGGTAATTTCTGTCTGTCTGTCTGAGCTAAGCGAAGTATGAGGGTAATTTCTGTCTGCCTGTCTGTCTGAGCTAAGCGAAGTATGAGGGTAATTTCTGTCTTTCTGAGCTGAGCGGAGTATGAGGGTAATTTCTGTCTGTCTGTCTGTCTGAGCTGAGTATGAGGGTAATTTCTGTCTTTCTGAGCTGAGTATGAGGGTAATTTCTGTCTTTCTGAGCTGAGTATGAGGGTAATTTCTGTCTGTCTGTCTGAGCTGATCTGAGTATGAGGGTAATTTCTGTCTGTCTGTCTGATCTGAGCTGAGTATGAGGGTAATTTCTGTCTGTCTGTCTGAGCTAAGCGAAGTATGAGGGTAATTTCTGTCTGCCTGTCTGTCTGAGCTAAGCGAAGTATGAGGGTAATTTCTGTCTTTCTGATCTGAGCGGAGTATGAGGGTAATTTCTGTCTGTCTGTCTGTCTGAGCTGAGTATGAGGGTAATTTCTGTCTGTCTGTCTGAGCTGAGTATGAGGGTAATTTCTGTCTGTCTGTCTGTCTGTCTGAGCTGAGTATGAGGGTAATTTCTGTCTGTCTGTCTGTCTGTCTGAGCTGAGTATGAGGGTAATTTCTGTCTGTCTGATCTGAGCGGAGTATGAGGGTAATTTCTGTCTGTCTGTCTGTCTGAGCTGAGTATGAGGGTAATTTCTGTCTGTCTGTCTGAGCTGAGTATGAGGGTAATTTCTGTCTGTCTGTCTGTCTGAGCTGAGCTGAGTATGAGGGTAATTTCTGTCTGTCTGTCTGAGCTGAGCTGAGTATGAGGGTAATTGCTGTCTGTCTGGCGGTCTGTCTGTCTGTCTGAGCTGAGTATGAGGGTAATTTCTGTCTGTCTGTCTGAGCTGAGTATGAGGGTAATTTCTGTCTGTCTGTCTGATCTGATCAGAGTATGAGAGTAATTTCTGTCTGTCTGTCTGAGCTGAGCTGAGTATGAGGGTAATTTCTGTCTGTCTGATCTGATCAGAGTATGAGAGTAATTTCTGTCTGTCTGAGCTGAGCTGAGTATGAGGGTAATGTCTGTCCATCTGATCTGAGCGGTGTGGCTCCTGTGGGGTGACAGAGTGGCTGCCAGAAGCTGCAGATGCGCCGCTGACAGCCTTTTAATGAGAGACTCAGCAAAGGCCAGAGGAGAGCACAGACGCCACGCTAGCAGCAGCACAGTTAACCACAGAGACCCACAGAGACCCACAGCACCCCCACTCCGGAGATCTGACAGCTCTGAGATACATCCATCTCTTTCAACAACCCACAGTTAAAACACCTGTACTACTGTAATATTACTCCTGTCTACAATAAAAACTAAATTACATTTATTATTGCAGCACATGTGTGGGATTAGGACATTTATTCATCTAATTCAGGCTAAAGATTATGGAATAATGTTACTTTAAATTGCTTGAGTCAATATGTCTCAAAAATGGCTGCATTCAATGCAAAACCACATACTATCACACTACAGAATGTGGTACAATTAACACCGTCAATCAATTAGAAAAACAGATATATGTATATACTTATAAAAGTACAGTCTTTAGTGTCTGTGTAATGGAGAATGGAAATAGTGCAGTTGAACACAGTAAACAATAAACCAGTTGATGTGCATAAAGTGAGGATAACTGATGTCAGAAATACAGAAAAAGCAAATACACAGTTGTATAATAATTTAAATGTAGCAGTGCAAACTTGTACAGATGTAAACAGTGGACAATAAATAAACTACTAGTGCAAAATAGGGTCGAACTATAAAATATTAAAACTAAAGTGTAATAAATAGATAAATAAGGGCTAAAGGACTATTAAAACAGATAAATAGAATGAATAAGGGGTTAAGGACACAACAGTAGCAGATTACTGAACCGGTGTATCGAATCACAATCCTGTAATCTCCCATACTATAAGCACCATCAATAAACGTCTATTTTCTGGTCTTTTATCTTATATAAGGCGCACTGGATTCTAAATCGCATTAAGGGACTAGTATGGATGCCTACTTTATCTGTTTATTTGGGTGAGTAAAGAGCTTTTGTTTATTTTTAGTTTATGCTAATAAATGCAGCCGGATAGACTGGTTCCATTAACCCAGAGCCCTATACGCTAGTGGTCCTTCCCACTTAGCTTGTATTAACACGCTAAACATGCAGACTACAGTCAGATATACTCACCTCCGAACGGTGAAAGAGCTAGTGCTGTGGTTATTGGCTAATGCTAATGCTGCTCCAGCCTTAGTGCTGGAGAAACTTTACTGAAACTCCTGTATAACTCTGTATTTCACTGAAGTGGCTTTACTGCTTCTTAATACCTGACTGGTAAATTTAATACATAAGGAGCACCGGATTTTAAGGTGCACTGACGATTTCTGGGAAAAAAGTTCACCTAATAGTCTGTAAAATACAGTAATAGTCCAGTGCACTAACTACTGTGCCAAATTAGGTGATGTCAATATTGATACATAGATTTCCCACGAAATCTATGTATATAATAGATGCATAATGTTGCTTAAATACAGTAAAACACTGCAAAATGTGTATCTCTTCTTTAGTAAGAAGACTCACCATATTGTGTGTGTGTGGAGTTTAGACAGGTTGTGCTAATAAATAACAAGCAGCAGCGTCCGCGTGCTGACTGCTGAGGCTCTGGTGTTGCCCTGTTTATAGTTTTCAGGTTCTATATTTGGAACTGGAGTAGAATTACAGTGGTGTAGTAGGATGTTTTTTGGTGGAAATAACTTAATTATTTCCAACATTACCTCTTTTTTAACTGAACACAATTTCCTCACCTTTTCTCTGTTTTCTCAGTTCCTTGGTTTCTAGGACAGGAGATGGTAGGTGTTTTGACGCGACTGAGTAACCTTCTATTTATGATTTTCTTTTTGCTCTTTCTCATTTTCTGGATAAGGCTAACAGAAATGAGAGCTATCAGATTGTTGTTACACTATATGGGAGGCTATTCAGCTTGCCAAAATAATAAAAAGTAGTGTTAACTAAAGCAGCCAACAGATACTGTAGGCTTTAGAAATATCTGATTAATACATAAAAAGAAAATATACTCAATGCTAAAACAAACACACTTATATTTACTGCACCAGCATCCGAAATTTTCCCAATCCCTGCCTTCTAATTGGTAGTTGGTGCTCATCTTAGGCCCTATAGTATACCCTGCGAAAGGAGCATGGCGATGCACACTGCTATCTTACACCCTATCAACAGTCTATTTTTACGCCTTGCGCACACATTGATAAAGAAGCTTTGGAGTTTACAAATATATTAACGCTGATGCGGCTAACTGTGTCTGGCTATGCTGCTAACCGGGGCTGTGTAGCACTGCTAACCGTGGCTGTGTAGCACTGCTAACCGGGGCTGTGTAGCACTGCTAACCGTGGCTGTGTAGCACTGCTAACCGGGGCTGTGTAGCACTGCTCACCGGGGCTGTGTAGCACTGATAACTGAGGCATTGTAGCACTGCTAACCGTAGCTGGGTAACACTGCGAACCGAAGCTGTGTAGCACTGCTAACTGTGTCTAGCTATGCTGCTAACTGTGTCTAGCTATGCTGCTAACTGAGGCATTGTAGCACTGCTAACCGAGGCTGTGTAGCACTGCTAACCGTGGCTGTGTAGCACTGCGAACCGTGGCTGTGTAGCACTGCTAACCGTAGCTGGGTAGCACTGCTAACCGTGGCTGTGTAGCACTGCTAACCGTGGCTGTGTAGCACTGATAACTGAGGCATTGTAGCACTGCTAACCGTAGCTGGGTAGCACTGCGAACCGAAGCTGTGTAGCACTGCTAACTGTGTCTAGCTATGCTGCTAACTGTGTCTAGCTATGCTGCTAACTGAGGCATTGTAGCACTGCTAACCGAGGCTGTGTAGCACTGCGAACCGTGGCTGTGTAGCACTGCTAACCGAGGCTGTGTAGCACTGCTAACCGTAGCTGGGTAGCACTGCTAACCGTGGCTGTGTAGCACTGCGAACCGTGGCTGTGTAGCACTGCTAACCGAGGCTGTGTAGCACTGCTAACCGTGACTGTGTAGCACTGCTAATTGGGGGGCTGGCTATGCTGCTAACCACAATTGGCTAGCACTGCTAATCGGGGCTGGCTATGTTGCTAACCTCAGCAGGGTAGAGCTGCTAATCTGGGCTAGCTATGCTGCTAACCGGGGCTGGATAACATTGCTAACCACGGCTGGCTAGCACAGGCTAGCTCTGCTAATATGGGCTGGGTTGCACTGCTTATTGCGGCTGGCTAGCACTGCTAATCTGGGCTGGCAATGCTGCTAACCACAGCTAACCCCTTACCCTTGGACAAAATACTGGAATTCTAAGCTTACTGTTTTCACACTCACCCAAATAAACAGTTTTCAGGAGAGAAATCTGTGTAGATTAACATTTAGCGCTCGTTTAACTTTTTAAAAATATATATTTTTAAAAATTACAGTTTTGTTTACTTAGGCGCTAGATTAGATCGCATAATGCATCTTATAATCCGGTGCACCTTATGTATGAAAATGGAACAGAAAATAAAAGTTAATTGATAGTGCGCCTTATAGTACAATAAATACGATAGTTCAAGAGTTAAAATGCAATATATCAAATACAAGAATTCTTGATCTTGCTGTGATGCTTGTGCTCAGTCCTCTGAGTGCTCCCCATGCTCTTCATAAGCATTACTCAGCTTCTCATCACTCCACTATATTCACTTCCACTTTTCAAACGCTTTGAGAAGAAGAAAGACACGAGGCAACACTCATGATGATGCCTGAATTCCTGTGACATTTCCAGTGACATATCTCTGACATTTCCGAAACAATTTAAAGGTTTTCCGTGCTGCGGTTAGAGAACTGTGCATGCCGGTTCAGTCTGCTGCTGTGTTCTTTTGCACTTTTGCATTCGTAGAGAATAAATGCGTTTGAATGCTACTCAGTCAGTATAGCAGTATACATTTACTGTCTTCTGAAAACACACTGTTAAACACGCAGCTGTTAATGTCTAAATATCTGGCAACACAAGTGAGTACACCTTACACATTTTATCTGTCCATCTAACGCCCTTTAAAGGAGCATTCAGTAGGAATTTCAAAACACCACGGAGAGCTGTCTGCCCCGCCCACCCCTCCCTAGAAGCGTAGCTCACTCGGGTTGCCAAGTTGAAGAGACTGAATCTACACAATCCAGTGCAAGTAACTTCTACCATGGCAAACAACAACGTTAAGTCAACGAGGCAGGATGTAACATGCTGCTCCTCAGTCACAATTGATTGCAGATCATGTTAGCATGTGTAGCATTATTGTGTTATGTTAGCTAGCATAGTCTAGATAATTTTAGCTAACCTTGCTAACCTATCTAAGCTAGCTATCTCAGGTAACGTCTGCCTTTTTATCTCAGCTGCACACAGACCACTGATATGAATGCGATCTCTTAATTTTTTTTTCACTAATTTAAACTAGTCAGCTTCAGTGGTAAGCTAATCTAGTGGTTGTGATAAATTACCTGACTAAATTAGCATACCTGTTTAGGAGAAAAGCGGCAGCTCTGGGTCGGTCTTGTGGTCTTTTTGAGCTCTAAGTCTTCTCTTCCTTTCGAACTCCAATATTTACTATTGTTTTATTCCTTCTTTGATCTCTAAGCTTTTTTGAGACATGTCGAAGCTTTTTAGGCTGTGTAGCAGCTCAGGATTAAGGTTTCAGCTGAACCAGCCCACTTACTAGCTTCCATGCTGCAGCACCGCTCGCTCGCTCACTGTTGTGTACTGATAACCTCAGGGTGGAGATAGTGTTTGAAACATCAGCCAATTACATACAGCTAACAACTATAAACCTAGAACATACACCAAGAATTGGGGGTATTCACCCAGTGGCAATCCATTCACAAGTTTCCTAAAATTTTGATCTTTAATGTTAAGATGCACAATGAGGTCTAATAAACGTCATTCTTGTTGTTAATAACTGCAGAACTGAATAAATAATAAGTAAAATCTACCTAGCAGAAACATGTTTCCATAGAAAGACCATGCACTGCAAAGAGTATTAATATACTGTTTATAGAGTCTTTATCTATTTATATTAATTGTTCTATGTGGATAAAAACTAACATTTTATGTCAGTCCTAATGCTGTCATTTTGCCTGCTCTAGACTCTGAACTACAGAAAACTCCAATTCCCAGCATACACTCACACGGATTCCCTGACTTCACTGATCACGTGATGCTATGGCGTTCCCGCTCTCAGAGTTTCTGATTGTTTTCACCTGTTCTCCTGTGTATATATATAAAGCCCTCTTTTTGCTCTCCTGGTTCCTGAGTATTGAATCTAGTTTTCTAGCTCTTCTACAACACGTTTCTTTAGTTTTTTTGCCTTTTTTTTAATCTAGCATTTTTGGTACCACTTTAAAATAAGACTACCTTTATAAAGGGTTTATAAATGGTTTACAATTAGTTTACTAATGGTAATTAGTTTTTAAATGCCTTAAAAATCATTAATAATCAGTTATAACACATACATAGAAAGGGCAACAATGACCTGTTGTTTGCCAAATAGTGAACCCACAGCTATCTATATTGTTGCCCTTTCTACGCATGTGTTATAACTGATTATTAATGATTTATAAGGCATTTACAACCTAGTTATTAACATTAATAAACTAATTGTGCACAATTTATAAAGCCTTTATAAAGTTAATCTTATTTTAAAGTGGTACCGCATTTTTTAATCTGTTTTACAGACTTTTGTGTTTTTGCCTTGCCCAGTTTATTGTTTGTTTAGTTGATGACCTTTTTCTGTATTTTTTCCCCTATTTTCTTTCTCTCTTTCCTTTTTTGATTATTCTCGCCGCCCTATTGATATGGACCTTGCCTGTCCCTCATTACTCTTGTAAGCTTAATCCCTATATTAATAAACTTTGTGTAGTGTATCTGCATGTCTCTACCCCATGTCCAGCCAACGTGACATTTTTAGTTAATTCGACCCTTAAAATTAGAATCCTCCAAACACAAGGACCTATACCAACCCATTTTTTTTTTCTTTCAAAGAACCATGAACCTGTTAAAAGCTGAATTTCTAGGAAGAAATATTTCAAAGAGAAACATTTTCTGCTTTAATTCTGAACAATAATTTAGAATAAAGCGTGTTTTGGACTCATCACGTCTCAGGAATGAAGCGTGTCTGGATGCTGAAAGTGTTGGTTAGGTGCTGATTAGAACCCGCTCGCCGGTTTTCCTCCACTCGCTCTGAAGGTTAAACCCATACTCCCACTGAGAGCCTGACAAGTGTCCAACTCAATTCAAGTTCTGCAGCGTGAACAAACACCCATCCCTGAGCTTTCTCCTCCCTGGGGAACTATGGAAATTTCAGGCCATATGGTAAAGCAGAAGATAATGAGATCTTACATCTGCTACTTGCACCTTGTGTGCCAGAGGAACAAAACTCATGTTTAATAAAAGATCACACCGCCTTTAACCAGGGCCATGGTGTCAAACGCTGCAGCTGGACACTCTGGCAGAATAAAGCCCGCCGTGTTTATACTGAGCTCCGGGCAGGTGGGGGAAAAACGTGTGTACCGCCTGAATCTGAATCTAAATAAACAAGTCTGAAGCGCTATAGGATTCTTTACAACGGTGCCAGAGAATAAAGTTTCAAAAAGTCCTTTAAAAATAACTAAAATGGTATTTTTTACATGATCTTTGACTAGAAGTGGACGATATGGCCCTAAAATAACATCAGGATATTTCATGGTAAAAAAAAATATATATACTTAATTGTACTTAAAACATATTGAGACATGTCTAAGTATGCTGTTAATATACCAGATTATAACATATTTATATACTTACTTAAAATATATTAAAAGTACAATGTTTGAAAGTAAACTTTGACCATACTTTTTTAAAGTAAAATATAGTGTATTTAAAAAAAGACTACCATGAAGTAAATTTTTAGTTTAATCTATTTCAATATACTTCTAAAATACTTATTTCCAGATATACTTTTGTTCATTATTAGCAAAGTGTGTTAAAAACAGCTGTTACAGTCGTATACTTAAAGTACAATGTATCATGTACCCTTTTAGAAAGTAAATTAAATCACTGCTACTAATTAAAAAAAATAAAGTAAATTTGTAACACGATAAAATTGTAGTACAGTATATTAAAATATATATTTATACCCAACGAAGTGCAGTATACTAAAAGTGTGCTACTTACAAAATACAGGAACAAGAAGCATATTTGTACTTGTAATGTAAATTCTTAGTACATTTCTAATATACCTGGAGTATAATAATAAATAGTGATACAGCTGTAATACTCATTATTAAATGTATTATCATTTTATCATTTTAAGTATATTTAAAATATGGGGTTACATACATGAAGTAGTTTATGTATGTTTAAATGTTACTTAAGTATATTTAAAATAGATCCATTTTAGTACAGTTAAGTACACTTAGCACAATTTAAGTAAGACTTTTGTCCCTTTTTTATACAATTAAAGTAAAATAAGTACAAAAATAGTGGTTTTATTTTAGCACTCTTTAAATATACTGATTAATAATAAAGTGGCTAAAAGAACACTATAGTGCACTATAGTATAATAATGATTAGTATACTTTAATCTACTTTTTACACTAGGATACTTTTCTCAATATGACAAAACCTTAAATAAAAATATATATATTTCAAAAATACACTACTGGAACAAAATGAAAATTATATTACATTTTATTATTGCATATGATATGATATGGCACACCCCTAAAAACTAAAAAAACTTAAAAAATAGATTTTTTTTATCAGATTTGTACCCAAAGTTAATGATCCAGAATGAGGTCATGATACTAATAATACTGCACTCCAAATATCTCCATATATCCAGGATTAAAGTAAAATAAATGATACTGGACAGATCTCAGTACAGCTCTGGAAAAAAATAAGAGAGCATTGAGTTTCTTTGATTTTACCAAATTTAAAATCTCTGGATTATAATCAAGAGGAAGATGGATGATCACAAACCATCAAACCACCAAACTGAACTGCTTGATTTTTTGCACCAGGAGTAAAGCAGCATAAAGTTATCCAAAAGCAGTGTGTAAGACTGGTGGAGGAGAACATGATGCCAAGATGCATGAATTAAAAAACTGTGATTAAAAAGCACCAGCGTTATTCCACCAAATATTGATTATTTCTGAACTCTTAAAACTTTATGAATATGAACTTGTTTTCTTTGCATTATTTGAGGTCTGAAAGCTCTGCATCTTTTTGTGATTTCAGCCATTTCTCATTTTCTGTAAATAAATGCTCTAAATGAGAATATTTTTATTTGTAATTTGGGAGAAATGTTGTCTGTAGTTTATAGAATAAAACAACAATGTTCATTTTACTCAAACATAAACCTATAAATAGCAAAATCAGAGAAACTGATTCAGAAACTGAAGTGCTCTCTTCATTTATTCTAGAGCTATAATCTGTCTCTAGTAGGTATTGTATACAAAGGAAAATGTAACTTTCTTTTCTGTTGCAGTAGTGTATTCTTGAAATCCTTTTTTTTTATTTCAGTGTTTTGTAGAGTATCGATATCACAAAAACCAAACTGAACTGCTTGAATTTTTGCACCAGGAGTAAAGCAGCATAAAGTTATCCAAAAGCAGTGTGTAAGACTGGTGGAGGAGAACATGATGCCAAGATGCATGATTAAAAACCAGGGTTATCAACCAGGATGGGAGGTTCATCCCACCCACCCAGACAGAGACTGTGAGGCTAATTGTGATCTGAACGTCTCCCAGACGTTGACGTCTGCAGCAGCATCAGGGATTGATCTGGTGTTTATAGGCCGACACTGTAGAGAGTAATGGACTGTACAGTACAGATTCAGTATTGCGGTATAAAGAGACTCTCCAATGAATCTTTCTGGCGTTTATATTTCTACACGTGTTTTTGGGTTAATGTGGGGTAATAAGCCGTACGATATCAGCTGCCAGGGGAAATACACACGTGTGTGCACTAGTGTTGCCTCATTTAGGACCTGCCAAGAGAGGCTAACACACACACACACACATGCTGTTGAAGTGGAGTGATAAGTGCAAACACTGAAAGAGCCACTGATAAAAATAGGGGAAAGGGGGAGAGAATATCACTGAAGCTTTGGGAAAAGATAACTAAAAATTGCTTTTCCTTGATACACATCCCTCTGCTCCCCCAGCATGCAGAAAAATAAAGATTTAGGCTACTAAACCCTTTAATGCTTTAATATTGCATTTAATTTCTACAGTAAAGAAGAACACTGTACATGTATTCATTTTCATGGTTCTGTTAATACTAGTTTCACATTTTTAGCTCACTGAACCAATTGGAGAACTTCTAACCCTCCTAGAAGGAGATTAAGGCCATAGATCTACTGCTGGCTAGAAAATGTGACTTTATCCAATCATGTGGTAAGATTATACATTTTTTGTGTCAATTTATTTACGAATATTATGCACCACATTAATGCTTGAGTTTTATAGTTATTTGTACACTACACAATTAACATGTTATGATCATGTTATGATCTCTACTGTGCAGAGAATGTGCCATTAGACAAACAGTAGACAGTCAGACAGTATCTTCACAGCTGTGGTTATATGGTGGTCCATAACACTGATGGATAAGGGTGAGTGAGGATCAGAAACTGTAGAGCAACAGATGGGTTATACTGTATTTTTCGCACCATAAGGCGTACTATCAATAAACGTCTATTTTCTGGTCTATTTTCATATATAACACGCACACAATCATACATAAGGCACACTGGATTATAAAACGCATTAAGTGACACTAGTAAGGAACAGGGGTGTCGCCTTGTTTTCCTTCTAAATTTAGCAGGTCTGGCGATTGGGTGGCGAGACCTGTAAAGCTAAACAAAACTTCTAAAATAAAATAAAACAGTCAAACGAGTGCTGGATGTTAATCTACACAGATTTCTCTCCTGAAAACTGTTTATTTGGGTGAGTAAAGCGCTTCTGTTTATTTACAGTAAGCTTAGCCTAGATTTCCACTAAAGCTGGAGCATTAGAATTAGCAGCTATCCGCTAACGACAGCGCTACACTGAGGAACCCTGAGTTTTCTAGTAAGCCAGGGTGATATTAGCTAGAGGTTTGTCCTACGTAGCTTGTTTTAATATGGCAAACAGGCACCCTACAGTCCGATAAACTCACCACTGAACGGCGAAAGAGCTAGCACTGTGGTTAGCGGCTAATGCTAATGCTGCTCCAGCAGTACTAGCCAGGGTTAGCAGCAGGGCATAGTGGCTTTACTGCTCCTTAATACCTGACTGGTAGAATTCATACATAAGGAGCACCGGATTATAGTAAAATTATACATGAGTTTTTGGAAAATTAAAGGATTTTTAGAGCAGTTTAATATAGTAAATATCAAAAGACAGGAACTACTAACACGTTCCATGACTTTTGCCATGTACTATGGAAGCTAAAAATAATTTCCCAGACAAAAGTCACCACCCACTGCACTATCCACTGTGGGTAGTAATGACTTACGACATGGCACTATGCATCAAGGAATTTTTTCAACAAGAGAGAGTGCATCCCCAAGACATTCGCTTTAGGTAACATTTGATCAATTTACATACTTCTATCCCACGACTTTTGGCATGTCAGAGTACATAATGTGCAATAAAGCTAGGTACTGGCTCCAAAAGTCTGAAACCACAATAAAATCTGGGATTTTTAAGCCAACAGGCTTTTAAAAATAGTTCCACTCATTAGAGGCTTGAGAGTCCAGCTTGAGTGCATACTGTCATTCCAGCTAAAGGGGTAAAAAATCAACATATAATAGTACATTCTGAAATTCATGTTTAATTCATGATGCTTCTATGTTCATTTCCAGCAATACAGAAAGAAATGGAAATGAGAAGGATGTCTGAGACTGGATACCAGTAAAGAGGAACCTAGTAAACTATTAAGTGTTTTTAAAAGTAAAAGGAACGTGCAGAAAAAACAACATTAACTCTGGAGACGCAATCTAAAGGCTCATTTATATTCACTTTACCTGCGAAAATAAATACATCTATTTCAAACAACATAACCGTCACTGTCAACGTACATCTGTGCATCTTTTCTGATGGCATGGATGTGGATTCATTTAGTAGAGGGCAGTTTAGAACAATCATGGCGATGTGAAGAAGGTTGGAATGAAATATGATAATGTAGCCTTTTTTATTTCATCTTCATTGCAACTATACAGCGCATATAAGCGCAGCAACTCGGTTCTGATACATCAGCTCACAGATGCAGCCTTGTGCTGATCCACATTACCCTAGGAGTGATGAGGGGAAAGAGCGCCATCTACTGTACAACATGTTCAATGCCCTGCTAAGTGCAGTTCAGCCACTGACCTAGTCTTAAAGTCTCTGTTAAACACCAAATCCACCGGAGATCCTATTTAAACCTATAGTTACATATACTTATATAAAGGTGGGTAGTAGTCCAGGTCCAGAAAGTAAAGAAAAATCCACCCTGGAGTTTTGTTGGTTGAGACACAGCAGAGCCGCCCAGGCAGTTGGAACAAAAACCTGGGCTGGATTTTTACTTTCTGGACCTGGACTACCCACCTCTGCTTACACAAGACAGCTAGCTAGCATTAGCTAAGTAAGTAAGGCATACCTGTCAAGTTTTGGACTTCAAAATAAGGGATTTTTTCCGCCGCCCCAACAGCCCAAACGAGGAAAAAAAATATATATATACAGTATATATTTTTTTTTATTTTTTTTTATTTTTTATTTAATAGATTTAAAATTGAAATTGAAGGGTGCACAAATTTACAAAAAGGACATGGATCAGATATATTCCATAAGTAAATAATAGTCCTAAGGGGCCTACACAATTAATAATCTTTCATTAATACTTCTTTCTATTGTTCAGTCCACTCCTGATCAGTTCAGTTAATTTCAGCCCTCTCCACATTTTCTCTCTCTCTCCAGCTCAACCATCTCTTCTACCCCTTCTAAATAATACATTACATTACATTATAATACATTACCACAATACTTGAGATTTAAACAAATTCTAACAAACCCTAAAACTAGCCCTGAACTAATAGAGTTTGGAAATGATAGTTATTGGCTGATCAGGCACATCAGGGCAGGGCATTATAGATTTTTCTCAAACCCTGAATATCTATCTAGCTAATTCTAAAGTTAAGCTAACTGAGTCACAAGCTGTATTTTATTAAACACACAGTGGGTTTAATTTATGTTTTGATTCAGAGAAGAGTCTTTTTAACCAGCTATCAGAAACAATCTCATCATAGTTTACATGGTTAGTTATCTTTCTTTTAGAAAAATCTCCGTATATCCAGATAAGTTTTAACGACAGCTGCTCCGACTAGCTGCCTGAACTCACAGCGAGGGGAGGGGCGGGGCTTCCCGCACACTAAACTGCGCTTCGCAAAACCAGCTAGCTGATTGGCTGTTTCTCCTGAAAGGCGGGACTTTCTCCTTGAACCGGCACCACGATTGGTTAAGAGACACACAGCGGTCAGTGCATTGTCGCCTGTGGCCTATATATTTTTTTATTTAGTATAATACGGGAAATTTACGGGAAAATACTAATACGGGAGGACGGCGGGAAAGAGGAGTAAAATACGGTAGTTTCCCGGCCAAAACGGGAGACTTGACAGGTATGAGTAAGGTAAACAAAACTGTTCTAAATATACACCTACCTATCTCAATTGTACTTGGCTGGTGGTGTTTTTCCACCATACACTAATTATTACCATTTATTTCTTAGCTCTGAATTACTGGGTAAAGTATATAAACACTGATGTGTTATTCGCACAAATAACACAGGAATGAACTGCATGCTGTTTCTAGCGCTGTTAGTTATCTCCTATCAGACGAGAAGGCGTCGCTGCCCGGCTTCAGCTCTGCCTGTGGGCGGTCCCGAGCCGAGGTGGGCGGGGCCATGAATACTAATTCACGGGTTGATGTAGACACGGTGCTTTTCCTGATCGAATCGTTTTTTTTCTGAATATTTTCTTTTACTAGCTGCTGCAGACAATGAGGAAGAGCTTGAGGAAGAGTTTCATCATGTGCAGCATCATAAACAACTCAGAGAGACCCGCTGTAATTCACATAAATAACAAGAAAAAGAGGATTTTAGAGGAAGGCTAAAAGTGCATCATGTAATAGAGAAGTTATTGCTGGTGAAAACTAATAAATTGTGGTGAACACTCAGTTCCATCTGCATTCTGGGTGGTAACGATGAATCGAGTGAATGAGTCCAGAACATGTGTAGTACTTTTATCTGAGTTATCTTCTAAACTACAGAAAAAATCCCCCGCTGTGTGCGTCCTCTTCGCATTAGATAAGCAGAAAACCGCTGATCAGGGACGAGATCGAGATCCAGTTTCAAAAAGCCGGGAGCCGACACCCAGCGCACTTCCCCTGGATATGGGCTTTAATCTAGCAGGTCGTCTCCCGGCGTGATTCAGACGTTACACTGGGAGCAGTGTGTCTGTGCCGGGGGTTTGTTTGCTAGCCCTGACGAAGCGTATGAATAATTCCACTCTGTGGTGCTGCGATACTCAGCTGGGGAGTTAAAGCTCGATCTACCAAGCACACAAACACACACACACACACACACACACATACATAAACATTTCTACAAAAAAAGGACAGGGCTGCAGCACTGACATGTACAGTGCTTTTTCACCAAAAGGAAGGAAGAAAGGAACCTACAGGGGTTGGACAGTGAAACTGAAACACCTGTCATCATTTTAGTGTGGGATTTTAGGTTTCATGGCTAAATTGGAGCAGCCTGGTGTTCAATCTTCATTAATTGCACATTACACCAGTAAGAGCAGAGTGTGAAGGTTCAATTAGCAGAGTAAGAGCACAGTTCTGCTCTAAATATTGCAATGCACACAACATTATGGGAGACATACCAGAGTTCAAAAGAGGACAAATTGTTGGTGCACGTCTTGTTGGAGCATCTGTGACCAAGACAGCAAGTCTTTGTGATGCATCAAGAGCCACGGTATCCAGGGTAATGTCAGCATACCACCAAGAAGGACCAACCACATCCAACAGGATTAACTGTGGACGCTGTAAGAGGAAGCTGTCTGAAAGGGATGTTCGGGTGCTAACCCGGATTGTATCCAAAAAATCATAAAACCACGGCTGATCAAATCACGCAGAATTCAATGTGCACCTCAACTCTCCTGTTTCCACCAGAACTGTCCGTCACCACAATCAATTACTGTGCTCTAAAACCAGGTGTTTCAATTTCATTATCCAACCCCTGTGGTATTCTTTGATTCCCGCTGCGAACGAATGTTCATGGTTAAGGAACCTACTTTTTGTTGGTGGAAACACGGCGACCGGACTAACAGAGAACAATGAGAAAATGGAATCCAGGCGGCGCATCTTTCCCCCCGATTGTGCGAAAAACAAACAGCCCGATTGCATATGAAAGGGGACCGGCTTGTTATGAGGTTTTGTTATGAACTTAGTGCAGCTCTCGCAAAATCATGCATTTGCATGGAATAAAGAGGCCACTGCGAGCTACAGCGAGCTGCGGCGTTCCCGTGGGTGAGGACTGGACGTGGGCGCGTGGGCATCCAGCAACAGATCAATTGCAGAGTGAAAAGGAAGGGTCAGGAGAGGAGCGGGCGACAGCTGTGCGACTCTAATTATGAACAGGAGGATGACGACGCCGCACCTGTGTTTTGTTAGCATGCAGACGGATGAGCAACAGCAGGAACCTCCATCCACTTCTTCCTGCAGCTCCGCTTCACGGAGGTGTCTTCACCTCTACACAGCACTCCCTGAGACGCTGCTGTTTCTACAGCTGAGCGCATTGTTTCCTCAGCAATAAAAGACACTCAGGATGTGTTTAGAGTTTTAAGCAATACCACGAGGGCTTTAACTCAACATGCTCCGAGGCTCGGCTGCACCAGTGTTGTGCAACACAAACAGAAACAGCTGAAATGATTGAAGCAAACTACTGAAAAATGTCATCTGTGAGCTTCAACAACCTGTTTGAAGATCAGACGTACTTTACTGAAAGAACTGTTTTCATAGACATTTAGATTTTAAGGCTTATGCATGGGCCTTTCTATGAAACATTTGTTTGTCTGTCTATTAGTTTATATATATATATATATATATTACTGTATTTTTCGCACTATAAGAAAAATCATCAGTGTCTTATAATCTGATGCTCCTTATGTATGAATTCTACCAGTCAGGTATTAAGAAGTAGTAAAGCCACTCCACTGAAGTACAGAGTTATACAGGATTTTCAGTTTAGTTCTCCACCACTGAGACTGGAGCAGTATTAGCATTACCCGCTAACCGTGCTAAGCACTAGCTTATTTGCCGTTTACAGGTGAGTTTTATCGGCCTGTTGTCTGCTGCTTACCCTGGCTAGCACTGCTGGAGCTGCATTAGCTGCTAACCGTGCTAAGCGCTAGCTCTTTTGACGTTTAGAGGTGAGTATTATTGACCTGTAGTCTGTGCGTTTACCGTGTTAAAACAAGCTACGTGGGACGAACTGCTAGCCAATATCGCCCTGGCTTATGATACTTGCTCTAGCCTTAATGCTGGAGAAATTTGGAAATCTAAGTTTACTGTATGTAAATAAACTGAAGCGCTTTGCTTACCCAAATAAACAGTTTTCAAGAGAGAAATCTGTGTAGATTAACATCCAGCACTCGTTTAACTTTAAAAGAAAATGTTTTTAAGAATTACTAATTTTTTAATAAGTTTACATAACGTGACCTGCTGAATTAGAAAGAAAGCATTGCAACACCCCGGTTTCTTGCTGGTGTTGCATAAAATGGGAAAGAATGTCTTATAATCTGGTTAAAAAAATATGGTACATATCTGAATATGTTTGCGAAGTATTGCCAACTCACTGTAGTTGCATACAGAGCGTTATTTTGTCTGTTTTTCTGTATCCTTACCATGCATGATTCTTGTTTGTTTTGAGTTTTGCTTTCAATTTTCTCTTGGCTCCTATTGTTAGCCTGGTTTTGACCTTTTGCCTATGTCTTACGGTTTTGCATATCCATCTGTCTATCTATTTATCCATCCATCCACATATCCATCCATTAAATCCAACCTAAGCCTCCTGCTTATTGACTGACATGTTTGTTTTACCCTCCTCTAATGAAGTCTATTTGAAGCAGACCTTCACCGAGAGCTGAAAATCAATCACCTATCAGCTTTTCTCTAGAGGATCACCTCAGTTTCTTTACTCAAAACCACATGCAGTCTCCTTCATATCCAATCAGCTCTTCTCCACTGAACTCAGCCCTGACATTTCTCTGATTCTACTCTTTAAGATTACTGGGACCCAGAGATGTCCAGCAATAATTAGCACTGAGTTTCCTAATGCTGTCCATAAACTACTCGACTTTAAAAAGACTCTGAAAATACTTTTAACAGACAAGATACAGATTTTTTACTCACAGAATACGAATTTACGGTAACACTTTATTTTAAGGAACACAAATTAGGCGCTTATTAATGTCTTATTATTATTTGCTTAATAAAGCCTTAATTAGACATTTGTAAATGATTTATTCACTACTTATTATTAGGCTTTATTCTGTGTTATAAGTGTTATTGGAGCTTAATTAGGGGTCTATTATATGTAAATGATTAATAATGGCTGTATTAGTTATTATAGAGCACAATAAACAGTTATTATAGTTAGCATCCTGTTAATCAGATAAGATTATTAAGCATTATTAACTATTAGCTAATTCTACATGTTATTAGTGTTATTATAATTGGCAGCAGTTTGAGTTTATCTATGTGAGTTTAGGAAGGTTATGGCTGTGCTGGAGTTTATTATAAAGGAGTTAATAAGGGGTTAATAAATCACTAATAGACCAAGATGTGCACCATATTCTAAGCTGAGCTTCTGTTCATCAATACATATTTAATCAATCACAGACCCCTAATTAAGCACCAATACCACTTAATACACAGAATAAAGCCTAATAATAAGTAGTGAATAAATCATTTACAAATGTCTAATTAAGGCTTTATTAAGCAAATAATAAGACATTAATAATCGCCTAATTTGTGTTCCTTAAAATAGTGTTTTTACAAAGATTGGGAATCTTACAGGATCACTAACTGCAACTCGATTCTTTCTGAGATTATTTCCCATCATGCTTCTGGTGGAGTTTACATACAATACAATATATATTACATATTAAGTTTCAAATAATGTGTATATTATAAATACTGTGCTATTATCAATTCTAAACTATTTAAAGACCCAGCATGCACTCTACAGATCATGTGATGGTACGGCATTCTTGCTCTCCTAATTACTGATTGTTTGTACCTGGTCTGTCTTGTATAAATACTCCTCAGTTTGTTTTGTTCCCTGCCGAGTATTGAATCTAGTTATCTATCTCTTCTAAAACGCGTTTCCTTTGTTTATTGCCTTTGTTAGTGACTTATTTTTGTTTCCAACTTTTTATTTTTGCCTTGCTCTCTATAGTTTTTTTTTCTTTTGCCAAACTATTTGTTTATATTTATACTTGTTTTTATTTGGTGCCATACTGTAACTGACCCTGCCTGTCCCTTACTTCTGCTGTAAGCTCATCCCCTTTATTAATAAACTGTGTGACTGGTGTCTGTCGTGTGTCTGCATATTTACTTGCAGAAAATGAGAAATGGCTGAAATAACAAAAAAGATGCAGAGCTTTTAGATCTCGAATAATGTAAAGAAAACAAGTTCATATTCATAAAGTTTTAAGAGACTTAAGAGTTCATAATCAATATTTGGTGTAATAACCCTGGTTTGGGTTTTATTCACAGTTTTCAGTCATGCATCTTGGCATCATGTTCTCTTCCTCCACCAGTCTTACACACTGCTTTTGGATAACTTTATGCTGCTTTACTCCTGGTGCAGAAATTCAAGCAGTTCAGTTTGGTGGTTTGATGGCTTGTGATCATCCATCTTCCTCTTGATTATATTCCTTTATTTTTTTTTCAGAGCTGTAGACCGTGCATGTAGTCTTTTGACCATGGGTTTATTTCGGAAAGCTCTAGTGCTCAAAATTGATGGTTATTTTTCTTCAATATTTCTTTTTTTTAAGACTTTTTAATAGAAAAAGACCAGTTCAAAGAATTTGCAGAAAGAAACCCAGATATTGCCCGTTAAACCATTCAATTCCACGATGAGTGTTCGTATCCTTCTCACCTCAACTGAAACCTGTATAGTACTCTTATTTTTAGGAGTGTTGAGACTGTGACTTTTCTGTACTACAAGATGTACTTTAAAAAAAGAAGTCTTCTGACTGCTTCCTCTTCTTTGTAAAGACTCTCAGTCAGTCAGGACGGGTTTGGCCCTCGGTGCTCTGTACTTCGTGTATCCCGAGCCCTCCTGGTTTGGTTTCACTTACAGCAATAAGGTCTGAAGTATCGACAGATAAAAGACATTTCATCTCCTGCTACTCTCTACTTCTGCTTTCATGTACATCATCTCCTCTGCTCACCTCTCCACACCGGGGCCATCAAATCTCCACGCAGGATAAGTAGCGCCTCCATCAGTAGTTTCCAGCATCGTTTCTAAAGCGAGATGTTGTTATGAGAGTGGATATTTGCTGCTGGAGAAGAAGAAAGAAAGAAAGGAGGGAGGGATGGAGGGAGGAATGGAGGGAGGAAGGGTTTGGGGATTTAGCTCTTGGACTGAAGTGAATGAAAGCTCCTGCTGGGCTGCTGTCCATTACAATAACAGCTCAGCGGTGGTCGCCCAGCACCCAGCGCCAACCATCACGCCGGGTGGATATTTCCCAATTCAAGCATCTGCCTTTAAATGACCATCGACTGGCGAAAATCACCGCCTCACTGAGTCACCAACACACTCAACAAATACTGTATAAACAGCCCTCGCACGAGGGTCGGCCCATTAGCATTCACCAGGGCTCATGTCAGGGTACAAATTACGGGGGGTTTTGGGGGGGTAATAAGACTACAACCCCCCCTAAAGGGGCAAAAACTATGGTTTAAGAAGGGTCAAAACTAGGGCTTTGCGATACGACGATAACAGATCGTGATAAGCCATCACATAAAAAACGCTGGATCGTTAAGCTCATTCTATCCACTACAGCAGTATTTTGCTCACTATTTGCTAGGTCCCTTTCACGCACCCTATTGGCCAGTATATAAACCAATCAGCACACCAGAACACCTTTGCTTAATTCCCCTCCTCTTTCTCACAAGCAAAAAGGAATGAACGAAAGGACAGCAGGAGAGTTAGTTCCCAAAAAAGTAATATATTATTTCAGTAATATGGACCTGGTTTGAATTTTCCCAAGCTAATGTAACACAAACAACAGTGATTTGTAAAATTTGCGGTCTAAAAAGAGGTCGTTTTCACATTTTCACGTTGGATGGCAACACGACAAATCTTTTCAACCATTTAAAGAGGCGACATCTCAAACAGTCATTACGCTAAAAGTCAGGTAACCAGAAGATTAGCTACACCGCAGCTAGCAGAGGCTAATGCTACAGCCGGAAACTCTGTACGAGATGAGAAGTAAAAGCAATCACTTTTTACCTGGAAAAGGACATTGTTCCTATCAAAACAGTGGAAAACAAGCCATAAATGCTTAAAAAAAAGTTGTTCTAAATTACATTGTCGGTTTAGCAGTTAAATTAAATAAATTACTTAAATTACAGCAAGAGTTTTTTTTTTTTTTTTTTTTTTTACTGCAATTTTTTATTTAGCTGCTTTTATTTATTTTTTACAGTCTTGGTCTTGCTTTGTTATTTTTGTGATATGCAAGCTGTTTACAGTAAGATGGCACTAAAAGATTAAAATCTGTTCAAAATGTGGCTTGGCCAAATGGTTTGTTTTTTAGTGCTGTATTTAAAAAGGTTAGATTGTTTGGTTCTTTAAAAAGGCAATAGCCAAGCTATATAAATGCATTCCTGCATATCTCCTCTTAACATTTAATATTGTAGACCCAGTGTCAAAATATGTGGATGAGATAAGGGACAAAAACTGGGCCTTATCTACAGGGATTTTTTTTCAGTCACATTGTTATTTTCTATTTATTTAAAATTAAATAACAAAAATGATTATAGTAGAAGAGATCCTGTAGAATATGAATTTACTGAATTTAATGGTGAGAAAGCTGATGAAAGATAGCAGCCAGTAGCATTGTGTGTGTGTGTGTTTTTGCGGGATTAACTGTGGATTTTGTTGTATAATATATTATTTATGACTGTAAAGCTTATTGTGTGGTATATAAGTGCTATATTAGCTGATGCTCATGTGCTTCATCCCATCCAGGGCTCTACTGGTCTGGACACAGGTTTTTATTATTCAGGCTCATCCAAGTGGAGTAATCCTGAATTAATATGCAGTATCATAGATAATCGGGCACGCCTGTGAGCAAATTATTACAGCTCCGTGGTGTAATTCGATTAGTTCCCACCTTCAACAGGCGGCAAAAAAAACAGCCTTTTATTTAAGAAATAAATAATAATTTATTTTGCACTGCTACCATGAGAGAGAGAGAAAAAGAGAGAGAGAGAGAGAGAGATAGAGAGAGAGAGAAAGAGAAAAAAGGAGAAAGAGAGATTTGAATATCAGCACATGAATGACCTTTTAAAATACAAGCAATTTTCATATTAATGTGCAGAACACCAGAGTTACCAGAAAAAAGAGAGAAAAAAAGAGAAAAAGAGAGAGAGAGAGAGAGAGAGAGAGAGAGAGAAAGCTCTCCAGCACTTTAACTACTGCTGTGCCCCAAAGGGGAGGCTTCTCTCTCTCTCTCTCTATCCTCCCTCTCTCATCCTGTCTTCCATTATTCCTTCTTCTCTTATCCTGTCTCTCTCCCTTCTTCCCTTCTCATTTTCTCTCCTCCCTCTCTCTCTCCTGTCTCTCATTATTCTCACATGCCATCTCTCTTTCATCCATCTTTCTATCTTCATCACACTCCTTTTTCCCCTTTCTTTACTTTTCTCGTTCCTCTTCTTCCTCACCTTCATCTTGTTCTATGTATCTCTTTTCTATCTCCTTCCTTTATCATTTTCTTTTATCTCTCCTTTCTCTTATCCACTTCTTATCCACTATCTCTTTCTCATATCATGTCGCTCTTCTCATTTTCTCTTTCCTTTCTCTCTACCTTTCCTCACTCTCCTTTTTTCCCTTTCTTTACTTTTCTCATTCCTCTTCTCTCTCGCCTATTTCCTTTCTCATCCTACGCATCCTATGTATCTACCTTTTCTCTTATCTCTCCTTCTCATCCTTTCTCATCCTATTTTATTTTCTCCTCTTTCTTTCACATGCTCGTTCTTTCTGAGCCTCGTGTTTCCTTTTCCCTCCATCATCTCTATTAAATTTCCCTCCTTTTTCTTATATAAACTCCCTCTTTAATTTCTCTGCTTTCTCTCTTCCTCTTTTATCTTTTATCAGTTTCTTTCTGTCTGCTTGTTCTCTTGCTCCTCTTTTCATCATTCTCCTTCTGTCCTGTCATTTTTCTCTCTATTTTTCTCTTTCTCGCTAACTCTCTATCTCTTTATCCTTCTCAATTTTTTTCATCTCTCTTTCCCCCTATTTTTTTCTTCTACATACTCTCTCTCAGTCTACACAGGCATCCCTCTCTTTCTCATTCTATCTCTCTCCGTCCATCTTCCTTCCATCATGCCATCCTCTTGTAGCTGATCTTCATACCCTCACTCTCTCTTTTTCTCAATATTTTCCTCCTTTGCAATCTTTTCATCCCTTTTTTGCCTCTTTTGTACCCTTCCATCATCCTTCCATCTTGCCATCCTTTCCTTGGTGATCTATATATCCCCCTTTCTTTCAACCTTTTCCTCCTTCTCAATCTTTTCTTTTTCCTTTTTCTTTCTTCTACACACTCCTTATACCTCTCTCTCAGTCTCCATATTCATGTCTCTCTCTCTCTCTCTCTCTCTCTCTCTCTCTCTCTCTCTCTCTCTCTCTCTCTCTCTCTCTCTCAGGGAGCTGCTGCTGCTGTAGGTTTGTTGATGTTTGCTCCTCTCTCATCTGCCTCTCCTCTGCACTACAAACACACAATTAATATTTATGAGGAATTTGCAGAATAAAGGTCCTCTCCTCTCGCTTTCTTCTATTACACGTGAATTCTGCTGCAGCGACACGAATTAAAACATGTTTACTTAACCAATGAGCACCAGAGGGACAACACAGAGGAGAACACAGTGAACTGGACACAGGCCAGCGCAGTTATTCCATTTTCATCCATATGAAACGTTATAATCCATTACATATTTCATACTACAAAAATATGTGCATAACTAGAGCAGCAGCTCAAAAACTGAACACACCTGAGTGAGTGTGTGCTTCCCACAACTGCAGAGGCTCTGTGATCTGAAGTCTACTTTCAAATAAACACTTGAAAGTAAACCAGCAGAGAGAAGAAGCTGCTTACCAGTCCGGTGTAGCGTTCGCTGATAGTTAGCAGCTGTTCTGATGTTTTAGATATCCTAATTTAAAGCCACAACAAATGATCTTCTAAATAACAAATGCAGAGTTCATTAACTGAAATGATGCATGCATTTAAAATCTATTTAAACCTGTTTTAACTGTGTAGGAAAAAGGTATGGCTCTCTTTGCAAACACTGAAAAAAAAATAACAAAACTTAAAATTGTTCTCCTTAATGTGACCCTTTTTTTAAATCAGCTGAAAAAAATGTTAAATTGCACCCTGAACTATAGCAAACTAATTTCCTCAACTAACATCATCATGTAAATCATTATAATCATTTGTTTTGGCAAAATTTACAAATTGTAGTTTACCCCTATTTAGGGCTCAGTTTGACTCTTTAGTTGAACGGGGTCTACTGAGCAATTCTGCTTGGGTCACCATCAATGTGTAGTCATTCCCCACAGGCTGCTGCTGCTTCTCTTGGGGTTTATATAGTGTGTATGTTATATAATAGTTAATGACTATAGCCTGGTCTCAGTGTTGTAGGCTATAAGAGCAAGTTACTGTGTTTAGTGTAGCTGAGTGTATATAGACTATATGCTGGCTGGGTCCAGCTGGTCGTATCGGCATTACTGCAAGCTTATATAACTGATAATAAGACATATATGTAATAGTCATAAATTCTCAGTTGCTAAATTAAATGAACAATTATATTACAGTGTTGTGCTCATTTATGTGTGTTTGGTTTATGTAAAACATGTGATATACCCAAGTTAATGGTTTTAGTTGATCTCAAAGGATAATAAGCAGAAAAATTCACTATTATAGTATCCTAAATGAAGCCAAATAACAATACAAGGTGAATTTTTTTAGTTTGTGAGACTTAATAATAAAGTTTTTATGCATTTTTATGCATATGACAATGAATGATCTGAACTAAAGATTTCTAGTTTTCTAGTTTCTTTTCTTCAAAACCTACAAATTTGAGTTTGAGCCTCAAAACTCAAAAAATCTAGTGCAGTAAGTTGCCTTGAAATTTGGAGTTTTCTCAACTTTTACATTTTTACAGTGTAGTGTCACACCTCACGCTAAAGACGAGCCTATCTCTCCTACACCCAGCTCTACTTGCGATCTCCAGTCTCCAGACTACGATACCCAGAATGCAGCACACACTGACATCACTCAGATTCCTGATCACATGACACTGCACATGGCACTACCAGGAAGTCAATCACCTGAATATTGATTACACTTGTTCCGAGTTTTGACTGACTTTCCTGGTACAAAGCATTTTTTTGCCTGCCCTCTGGTATTGATTGCTTTGCCTGTGTTTGACCCTTGGTGGACGATTTATAGTTTATGGTATGTTTACTCCCTCTTGCTGCTGTTTACTGGTGCTGACACTGCCCCTTTTTACTACTACTTAATTTATTTAATAAAGTACTTTTTTTTTGCATCTGCGCCTATTCCTGTTTTGAGTTTTGGTAGTATCCAGCAGGGTCCTGACATCACCACAAACATACTGGGATTTATCTGGTATTTTAGTATGTTTTGAAGCTGTTTTAAAGAAAATGATGAAGGACATTTTGGGGCCTAAAGATTACAAAAGGGACTTAAAGAGCTTGATTTTGGGTGGTCCAATTTCCAGTGCAATTCTGTTATAGTGGTTTATAAAGATTTAAACCAGATAGATGGGGTTGAATGTAAATCAATGAACATACATAGTATGTAGTATGTAGTAAAAAACTGTATGTAGATATGCACTCGCACACCCCATACCTGCATATACTACTGATATATTTGCACGTTCCTACTCACTTTAATTCCCCTACAACTGTGAACTTTTAAGAACTGTATGCATTCATTCACTTTTACCAGCCTTAAGCTTTATTCCTCTATTTGCACTACTGTTTACTGTTACTCTTAATCCCCCCATCACTACTGCTCTATAGTCTTGTGTCTCTTGTCTCACGTATGTCTTAAATTGTAACCTTGTTGTATTGAACATTTAGTTTCTCTCATTCTTTTATATTTTATATGTATTTATATTTTCATCTTGCTGTGCATTTTTGTAACTTTTGGGAGGGAGAGTAACATATAATTTCAATCCTCTGTATATACTGTAAGTATGCATTATTGTCAATAAAACTATATGACTTGGCTTGATAGTTGATATCTGGTAATACTGTAATTTTAATTGCGTAAAGTATTGGTAGAATGGCCACTCATGTGAGAGACCAGCCCAAGCAATGCTCGCACCAGAGGACAGTGGTGAAATCCCACTATATTGAGCCCTAGAGGGCATTGATAGGCCGATAATCACTCAAACCAACTCACTCCTGGGTTTTGCCGGACCTTCAATCCCCAGAGTGGCCAACAGAACTTTTCTGAGTCCTAGAGAGTCCTCTAATCCATGCAGAACCCAATCCACCTGCTTCCTTCACAAGGACAATGCAGTGTGAATTTATTTAAGGTCCCCAAAGGGACCTTCAACTTCATGATATACACCATAAATTGTGCTTTTCCTATGGCATCGTTCCTTGAAATATGTCAGTGATTAGCAAGCAGTTCCTCTAGTCTTCAAAAGCTGTCCAGATTGGACAGAATTCAGACATATGCAGATTTTAAAAAGGACAAAGGCTTTTATTACAAGACTAGGACAAATGCTAAACAGGTACATGCAAAAAGATGCAAGACCGGACTACTTAGCTAAGAAGGGCTAGGCACTAACACTTCTCCAACCTCACTTACATTCAAGTACATTAACCCATGATTGGGTATTCACATATTCACATATTCACTTTACAGCACTGTATTTGTTATATATACATATTAATACTAATATAACACATCAGTCACTTTTATAACCAATGCCATTGCACCATGCACTTTGCTCTGTTAAATATTTATTGGATGTTAGCAACATCTACTGCACTAATTCACAAATATGACAGATAGTTCTTTACCTTGTATAGAAAGTATTTTATATCCTTATACATTTTCTATTCTTCTGTGTTTAATTTATTTTGAATATATTTCTTATTGTATTGTGCTATTGCTGCGGGATGCCTAAATTTTCTTTGGGATCAATAAAGTGTCTATCTATCTATCTATACACGAAAAATCAAACTAGAGTGACAGGAATGCTAGTAGTGCTAGGTGGCTAGCCAAACTTGTCAATGAACTGAACAAAGGAGAGGGTATAAATAGACAGAGAAGCAGATGAAAACAATCTATAGTCAGGTGACTGAGACCAAGCGAGTGTCATGTAGGATGATGTAAGGATGTTGGGTTTAAGGGGCATTCTGGGAAATGTAGTCCCGAAATCAGCTTGGACGACTGAGAGAAGTGTGACAAAACAACAAACAACATTCCTGAGTGATTCAGGCAGGAGATCATGCACAGGTAGTCCAGAGAGAAAGGAAAAAGGATGGTCAAATAACAAAACAGGTCAGTTCTGGAAAAAGTTAAAAAATAAAGGGATAGGAAAAAATTGGTCAATGGGGCAAGAGGGTCGGCAACAAAAGGTCCGAAAATACTAAATAAACGCAGGGTAGAAGAGCTATACTGCAAAAAAATCCATTGGCAAAAACTAGACAAAATATATGTAAATTGAGACATAAATGCTTAAATTAAGCAAATAAATCTGCCAATGGGATGAGCAAATATTTCTTAGTAAGATTTCTTGAAATAAGCAATCGCAATGTGATGAAATTAGTGAAGGAAGACTTAAAACAAACAAAAATTCCTTATTTTCTGGCCTTAATTTGTACACAAGAGTCAGAGTAACTTTACTGGCTTTACAGAGTGACTTTTTGTGCTTATTTTAAGTTAAAAAAAACTTTAAATAAGGTGAAAATTCTAAGTAAGACTGAATAAGATCATTATTCATAAAATAAGTGAAACAATGTTACACTTACACATTGCTTATAAGTCAACTATTCTTATCAGAGAAAAAAAAAAGATTTACTGCTATAAAATTAGATAATTTTACTTGCTAAGATTTAGTTTTTTTTGCAGTGTATGCGAGATTCAGGTTCAATACCGAGACATGGGTGGGTGAATGTGAATGATATTTATAGTGGTGAGTCCAGGTGTGTGTAATTAGTAGGAGGGTGAATTGGAACATAGATAAGTCACGTGTTCCGGCATGTCTGGAGAGTTGGGTGCTGGTGTATCATGGGAAGTGGAGTCTTTAAATGGATTGATAATAGAGCAATTCTTAGATTGTCTGCACTGCATTGAATCCTCAAACCTAAATATTCAAACATATCCAAAAATCTGCATTTGTAGAACTTCTTCAAGTGTTTTAAAAAAGTATCCCAGATAAAGCCTTAAGGAGCTGCTTAAGAGAATGTCAAGACTGAGTAAAGCCATACTGAAGCAAAAGCGCTTGGGGGTGTTGCTAGAATCTAACATTTAAGAGTTTGATTTTGTTTGAAGATGAACTCTAGGAGCTTAAGATCTTAAGATCTTAGAGTGAATTAACATTTAACAGCATTTAACCTAACAGAGCACCATCACACCTCGCGGGACTGAAGTATATATTTAGTATTCTTCTAAAAAATAGAGGAAATAGTTAATAGTTACTACTACTGTACTACTTAAAATGATCAGTCAAGACTGAAAAAATGAAGAGATCACTTCAGTTTCTGAATCAGTTTCTCTGATTTTGCTATTTATAGGTTTATGTTTGAGTAAAATGAACATTGTTGTTTTATTCTATAAACTACAGACAACATTTCTCCCAAATTCCAAATAAAAATATTCTCATTTAGAGCATTTTTTAGTGGATGATATATTACCCCAGAAATTATTATTGCAATAAACAATATTATTGTCATTTTAGGACCATTTAAATGTCATTGACTTAATGATAATGGTCCAGCATGACAAAGCAACTATACCCTTTTAAATACAACAAAAACAATGAATTAAATATTAATAATTGTTTGGGAAATTTATACCCTTTTTCTTTACCTGCTGCAGTCTACACTGTGTATGGAGTTGCAGTTATTGAAAGAAGCATTGGTCATTTTGACGGGCTAAAATACTGTTCACTGTTATAGATGTGAACAAACATTCAAATAAACACAATAGACAACATAACAGTTATCAAATATTATTGTAGTAAGTAGTGTCCCTTTATTGTATGATTATAAATCAATAAGTCAGTAATGCAATTATTGTGACAGGCGTATTCAGACCTCAAATAATGCAAAGAATTAGACAATATTTGGTGAAATAATCACATGTTTAATGCATCTTGGCATCATGTTCTCCTCCACCAGTCTTACACACTGCTTTTGGGTAAAATTCAAGCAGTTCAGTTTGGTGGTTTGATGGTTTGTGATCATCCATCTTCCTCTTGATTATATTCCAGAGGTTTTATATTTGTTAATATCAAGGAAACTCATCATTTTTAATGTCTCTCTTATTTTTTTACAGAGCTGTATAGCTAAACTACAACACTATTTATCATTATGTACAGTGGTTAGAGACGTAAATGGAGTAGACGTAAAGAGGAGAAGCACAAATGGACAGTAGTGAGATGAAACCCGCAGGATGAATGGATGCTATTGCGGTTCTCTCATTAGGTCTTTATAATGTAATAAATTAAATGCAGTAGAAACCGCTCACACCAGGAGGTCCTATGAATTAAATTATAATCCTAACGTCTAGCGGTTCTGTTATCAGCGCTCGTAGCTTTAGCGGTGTAGCATCTTAGGCTATAGGAGCTCTTCTCTTAGGCAAATGATATTTCACGTTGCGTACCCGGAGCAATGACCCGTGATTGGCTGTGACAAAGAAAATGTTCAGCAGTAATGTACGTTATCTGCGGCTAAGAAAACGACTGCTTACTCCTTAAGCACTGCAGACAATAACCAGAGCATTAAAGCAGCACACACTGATCACTGAGCGCTGTATGGTTCTCTTCTTCTTCAGGGACAGATGGGATAAAACTGCTCTGCACTGCATGCAGGTAAAAGCCTCTACAAGCACTTCAGGTGAGAGATGGAGGCCAGGTAATGGTTTAGACACTGCTGCTGTAGAGGGCTGTATTTTCATATTGTCCTCCATCTACAGAGCTGGCTGTAGCACAAGGGAAGCTCTGTACTCACTACATTAGTTATGGATGGACACAGTGAAGGGGAAGATGAAAAAGGCTTTCCAGTGTGAATGCAGGGTTAGGCGCTTGTACGAGCGCCTAGCCCTGCATTCACACTGGAAAGCGACACGTACCTTTACACCCCTAGTGGCGTCTTTCCTTTTTCATTTTCCCCTTACTCTCTCACTCTCTCTTTCTCTCATTTTCTCTCTCTCTTTCTCTCTCTCTAGGAAAAATATTTATATTTTAATCAGTAAGTGCATTGGAGAGTGCACGCTGGTGCATACGAGCAGAGAGGGTACACAGAAAAGCAGGTAATTCAAGTCGCTGCGCTGCCATAGGAAATGGATGGTCGCCTGTTGCTTTTTCAGTGTGAACGCAGAGTTAGGTGCTCGTACTCTCTCTCTTTCTTTCTCGCTCTCAACACTATTATTACTGTCCTCTCGCAACAATACTGGGAAATTCCAGCATATAAAAAAAAAATCATGGTTTTAATTCATTTTTAAGTGATTGACACCATTAATATAAATTAATTTTAATAATCAAATGCTGATATTTCTTAAAAATAAAAACTGAAATGCTTCCAGTAATATGCTTTGGGAATTTCCCAGCATTACTTACTTCTCACTTAGGACTACAATGATTCATCGGATCATGTGACACTAGGGCGTTCCAGTTCACCTAGCTTTTAATTGCTTGCACCTCTGACTATAAGTATAAATACCACTCAGTTTGCTCTGTTTGTTGCAGTGTATTGACTTTAGGTTCTATGACTCGTTTCTCCTTGTTTATTGGCTTTTTGTGTTTGACCCGTTTCTGTATTATCGTTTACCTTGTTTGCCTTGCCCAGTTAATTGCTTGTTTTCTAGCTGCCTTTCAGTGTTTAGTTTTCAGTATTTGGCCAAGTGTTTAATTTTGCCATTAAATAAATTATTTTTGTTGCAATAGTTAGTAAATTGTGCTTAAAAAATATGCATATTTCAAGTTTCTTTTTCCATCTTCCAATTTTTACAAGATCTTATCATGAAATCAAATACATACAAAACCAAATGCTAACAGTCCAACAATCCAAACAGATCAGAACAAGCTTTAATACAGTAATAAGCAGAGTTAATAAGCTGAGTGTGTGTACGCATATCAAGACATGTTAGAAAACACTATACTACAGATCATTAAATCCACATCGGTTTCTTAACAGGACATTTACTGTCTCGCTTCGGTTTATAAATAACTAATGGTGCATACAAATGAGGGAAACGCACAGTAGCACCACTATTCATGCAGACGGTAAAACACAGTAATCTCTGATCGTGAACGGGAGAAGCTGTAATTGTTATAATATTTCCCTGTAACGTCTCAGTAAACACAAGGCAATTTACAGCAGGTGAACATGCCATTTGTGAACATTTTCACACTTTTCATACTTCTTGTGGCATTTAAAAAAGGTGTTTTGTTCAGAAATAACCATTTTATACACAATTATGATTTTCTGCTACAAAACTGGCTGTACCCACTGTACTGTGCACCCACTCTTCTCCTCATTGCTAGAACCTGGAGAGCTTTGACATTTAAAACGAGGCATTAATAACTTAAAAAGTGCAGAAGAAGCTTATTAAAAAACCCTGTTTATATCCCATAGCGCTAGCTTCAGCTCCGAGCGCCGCCATCATTGTACTGATAATATCATAGACATATACTGTATATACATAGACTCCGCATAGCATAGCAGCTGGCACCAGGAAACAGGCTATGCGGAGTCTATGTATATATATGTCTATGTCATTATCAGTACAGTGATGGTGGCGCTCGGAGCTGCAAAAACATGTTTCTTAATAAGCTTTTTCTGCACTTTTTAAGTTATTAATGCCTCGTTTTAAATGTCAGGGCTCTCCAGATTCTAGTAAGGAGGTGTGGAGCTACTTTGAGCTGGATAACGGTGTAAAAAGTGATTTATCAGGGTAAATTATGCCTCGTATCACCCAGTCTGAAGGGTATTTGTTGGATAAACTGTTAAAATTTCTGGATCTCTGAACACTGTGGGAGAGCGGAGGTGTGCTATTCATCAAAGATAAGAACTTTTTATCATGTTTTACTACAACAAAAATACCTTTTACACCGGAGTTCTCCTTTAATATTACCATATTATTACCCACTTCACATCCCATAAGGCTAGCTTCAGCTCCGGGCACCGCCATCTTTGTACTGGTAATGTCATAGACATATATATACATAGACTCCGCATAGCGTAGCAGCTGGCACCAGGAGACAAGCTATGCAGATTCTATGTATATATATGTCTATGTCATTATCAGTACAGTGATGGCGGTGCTCGGAGCTGAAGCTAGTAGTGTTATAGGATGTAAACAGTGTTTTTTAATAAGCTTCTTCTGCACTTTTTAAGTTATTAATGCCTCTTTTTAAATATCAGAGCTCTCTGGATTCTAGTAAGGAGGTGTGGAGCTACTTTGAGCTGGATAACGGTGTAAAAAGTGATTTATCAGGGTAAATTATGCCCCGTATCACCCAGTCTGAAGGGTATTTGTTGGATAAACTGTTAAAATTTCTGGATCTCTGAACGCTGTGGGGGAACGGAGGTGTGCTATTCATCAAAGAAAAGAACTTTTTATCATGTTTTACTACAACAAAAATACCTTTTACACCAGAGTTCTCCTTTAATTTTACCATATTATTACCCACTTCACATCCCATAAGGCTAGCTTCAGCTCCGAGCGCCGCCATCTTTGTACTGATAATGTCATAGACATATATATATATATATATATATATATATATATACATAGACTCTGCATAGTGTAGCAGCTGGCACCAGGAGACAAGCTATGCATAGTCTATGTATATATATGTCTATGTCATTATCAGTACAGTGATGACGGCGCTCGGAGCTGAAGCTAGTAGCGTTATGGGATGTAAACAGTGGTTTTTAATAAGCTTCTTCTGCACTTTTTAAGTTATTAATGGCTTGTTTTAAAAGGTAAGAACTTCGTATCATGTTTTACTACAACAAAAGTCTTGGTTTTTGATTTAACACCAGAGTTCTCCTTTAATATTACCATATTATTACCCACTTATTAGTGATTTGTAAAGTAAAGACACACACACACATGCATCACTCCTCATAACGACCCACCCATTATAGCCCCTTATTCAGCACTGGGGCGAGTTTGGCCAGGTAGGTAAAAACAAGCAGAACATTTCCATCAGGATAAATATTCATGACAGGGTGTTATAGCTGATGTAAACATTAAAGCCGGTATCAGTCCCAGCTTGATCCGTGACCCCAGCAGTCATTTGTAGAACGTGGCCATGAATATTTATGCCCGATGTCCACTTTGCAAGGCAAGCGGTAGTTGATTATGAATTATGAGGACATTAAGGACTGATGCTCGGTCAGTGCGGCGCGAGGAGTAAACTTGTTTGAAGGCGCATTATTCATCAGCCGGGTAATGTATTCTCTGGCAGAGTGAGAGGAGTGGAGCTCTGCTTTCGAGAGCGAGGCCGGCGCGAGAGATATCACCCAGAACAATACAGGAGAAAGCGCATGCATAATTGAGGACTAATTAGGGTGAATGCAGTGTGTTTACTGACACCTCGCAAATATACAGTAACACAGAGACACGGTTCTGCACAGAGACACTGTTCAAAGCAGCAAGCGCTGTCTCTTTAACCGAGAGACAGACGTCTTTCAATATATATACAGAAAAGAGACAGCGGGATTGAGACAGCTACAGATTAGCCATTCATTTGTAACAGTGGCATTAAAGAGATTTAAAAAACATGGGGGAGACGCTTTACAGCAATACCAAAAAAATAACAACTTTCCCAACTGTGAAGCATGGTGGAGGGAGCATCATGGTACGGGGGTTTCAGCGACAGGCTGCTTCATATATACAGTACACAGCCGTCTTCATAAACACACACTCAACGTAACATAAAGTAAAATAATTCTCCATTACAACTAAGAGACAGTGTGCAATTATTTGTAAATACATAGTCTGTAAGTACTTAGTCTTTAAATACATAGTCTTAAGAGTTTGTTACTTTTTTATTATTTCTATAGTATATATTGTATATATTTTTTATCATTTTTTTGTATCTTATCTCATATCTTCTTTAAATGTATGCTAATTTTAAAGGCTTATCAAATCATCAAATTTTACAGCAGAGAATGCAAGAGCAGCATTACTTTATGACCTTGAATTGAAGAGACGCTGGGTAATACAACAAGACAATGACCCAAAGCATGGGTTGTTAAAGTAAGCAAAAAATTCTATTGCAAATTCTGTTCACACATTAAAGCTGATGTCTGTACGTTTTGTGATTTGCAGGATTTAGTTCCCTCTCTGGTGAGAATGCGGCAATTGGTAATTGCACCGAGTATGCGAAAGAATCATTTTAAACTGGGCGGGTGTGATGCGGTCTCCTTTCGGAGAGGATGAATCCGATTCCAGGTTATGTTCAGTCAGAGAGAGAGAGAGAGAGAGAGAGAGCTTAGTCAGAAACTTCATTCCTTCGTTTCTTTGGTTTTACTGTGAGTAAAGGAGCTACTGAGCTCTGAGTTTCCTCTTCTGAAATCTCCATTGCTCCACCAGCCGCTCACGTTCAGTTAAACTGAGCCGGATCCTCTTTTAGAGGCTGTTCGTGTGACGTAAGTACGTACAGATGCGTGACGTGGCCAGAAGAAGAACTCCTGCGAAAAGCAACGACCCAACACCCCAGTTTTTAGAATGAATATACTGTATCAGGATTATCAGGGATGGTGGTTCAGCACACTGTTACCATTAAACACAATATTCTTCTCCACTCAGAAATGCTTCTGCTTTCAGTTTAGACACAAAATACATATGCATCAACTTCAGCTTTGATTCATGTGAATACACGAGTGTATCTGGAGAGCCTGGCTGTGTATTCTCTCGGGTAATTACAGATGTGTAACTGGGTAAGGGTCAATACCTTTATATCAACTGCTGCACACAAATTATTACTATTTATTTAACCCACTGAAAGCCTGCGTGTGGGCCCATACTTAAATCACACAAGTTGCACATTATAACATGCTATTTCATGGCAGTTATAATTTTTTATTTCTATCAGAATAAATTATAGCAGCCTCTGAATCATTTATAGTGAATAATAGCCCTTAAAATTAAAACTCAAAAAAATAAGCCCATAATTCAATGAGTTAAACCCAATTAATGTGCTTGTCTAATATTCTCAATTTCATTTCTTCCTCTCTGCTGCCCTGAGAAAAACTGTAAAAAAGAATCATATGAATAAAAATTGAGGATTTCTCATTAAATTGTTTTAATGGGGGCACAAACTAGCATTAATAAAAATTGCTGTCAGATGTTTTTATCTTCATTACTATACAAAATACAATCCCAAACCATATTCTGTGACGCCATTTCTGCTCTTCACATTAAAATAGCTGGATAAAATGGATTTAATGGCTTAAAATATCAATTGTATGGATAATCCGTAATCCTACACCTAAATACTATTCATACACTCTAAAAAAAAGAACACCTTAAGGGGGTTCTTTAATATTAAGGAATGCTAAGAAAAAGTATCATGGCAAATTTAAATACTCAAATATTTATTAGTATGGTTAAACAGTTCTTTTTCATAATACAAAACCTTTGTTATGTTGGCTGTTCTTTAGAATAATGAGTTCTATATAATTCTATATTTTCTACCAAGTCTGAAACCCCATTTTTATGCTCAATTACAAATATTTTTTCTAAGACTCTTGTTAATGTCAGATATAAAAATTAGGTTCTTGAAAACTAAATAGTCTACAAGTTATTTTCCTGGAAAATGTTTTGTATCTTGTTGTTTGTGAAATACAGCAGGTCTCTCTGAGTTGTGTATGATGCTGCAGATGAAACTCTTCCTCATTGTCTGCAGCAGCTAGTAAAAGAAAATATTCAGAAAAACGAGTCGATCAGGAAAAGCACCGTGTCTACATCAACCCGTCAATTAGTATTCATAACCCCGCCCACCTCGGCTTGGGACCGCCCACAGGCAGAGCTGAAGCCGGGCAGTGACGCCGTCTCGTCAGATAGGAGATAACTAACAGCGCTAGGAACAGCATGCAGTTCATTCCTGTGTTATTTGTGCGAATAACACATCAGTGTTTATATACTTTACCCAGTAATTCAGAGCTAAGAAACAAATGGTTAGAATTAGTCTATGGAGGAAAAACACCACCAGCCAATTACAATTGAGATGGGTAGGTTTATGTTTAGAACAGTACCTGTTTACACTAGTTAAAGTAAAAATCCATCTTGTGGACTACCCACCTCTGTGTGTAAGTAAATATAGGTTTACATAGGATCTCCGGTGGATTTGGCGTTTTACAGAGACTAACCGTTGCAGCCCAATTCATGTATTAAACTAAAGTTGATACAGCATGTGCATTTTTACACTAGCTGTTTGCAACAGTGCAAAAGTACAATATTAATGCATATAGAGTAAATGCACAATTATACAGGAATTTGAGGAACAGAAAGAAAAACACATGTATGGGAATTATAGTTTCTGCATAAAACAATAATAAAAAGTATGCTATTAGTGACATACTTCAGTTTTTTTAATCAGTTTCTCTGATTTAGCTTTCAGACAAGTTTTCAAAACAAGTTCATATTCATAAAGTTTTAAGAGTTCAGAAATCAATATTTGGTGGAATAACCCTGTTTTTTTTCATCATGCATCTTGGCATCATGTTCTCCTCCACCAGTCTTACACACTGCTCATTTTTAAACCAATTTTTTAAGTGGACTTTTATTTATTTTCCAGATCTGTATTTATGAAATAATAATACATTTTATTATTTTATAGCAAATCACCATTTCCAGCAAAACCTCCTGCCTCCTGCAGTGAATTCAAATAATTTCAAGTTAGATTTTAATCAGATGGGCCTTTCGAGGCCTAAAGAAAGACATCTAAGCACAGAAAGACAGAAAAATTCAGACATCAAGTATCATCCTCGCATCAATCTTACATGTATCAGATGGCTATTATAGTTTATGCATGCCGCTTCGCTGCCTGTCCCAGATTTGTGAGTTTGGAAGGCTGGAGGCTGCAGCTTGGTGCTGTGTGGTAATGACGGTAATGAGAGGAATGATTGTTGGGTAATGTGTTCTGGGCTACAGCGCCACAATAGAGGAAGAGAGAGAGAGAGAGAGAGAGAGAGAGAGAGAAGAAGAAGAAGAGGACTCACCTCTTTCTCTCCACAGATATTGCTGATGATGGAGTTGGACGCCGGGCTGGCAGAAGGGCCGAGGACCGCCACCACCCCCTTAGACATGATCTGGCACACTGTCAGCAAAGCAGCAGAAAGAGCAACAGTCACACACTTCAGCACAGACTCCACAATCTGCCAGCAGCTACACCAGCCCAGATCTTCATCAGAGAAGATGGCACAGAACCACGCTTTATTTTCTGATACTGAATCACCAGCCGTGCATGTTTTATCTACACAATATACTGTATTAAGTTTTTATTGAGTTTTAGGGCTGATATTACTACATACAGTATGTTATTTATATAGCACCTTTCATACATAGCGCCCATTAAAATCCAAATTCATGCTTTAACCTTTTGAACTCTAGGCTGTTTTGGTGTGCTTTGTCTTCATTTTTTTTTTGTCAGTGCCTCTTTTTCAGGTCTTTTAACACAGTAATTATATCAGAAAGACACATGCCCTGAATGTGTTTTATTAGTATTATATAAGTATTGTATATTATATAAGTCAAAGTAAAGGGACATTTAGAGGAAGATTATAAAACTGAATGTCACAGTGACCTCAACATTATTCCTAAAAACATATGTGTAAAATATAGAGATTTCCTACGTTTTATGCCAATAAAACAGCCTTTTATTAAACAATTTATTATTATTTACTTATTGTCTTCATCAAATTAAGAAAAGACAATAAATCAAAAGAAAATAAATACACTTTAGAAAATACAAAAAGAAGTCAAATTAAAAAAAGATGTAAAAGAAATACAATAAAAGTCTAATAAAAATATAAAAAGACAAAAGTTAAGTACAATTCAAGAACAAGGTTTTAAACTGGATTAAAAAGTTGATTTAAAAGTGTCTGATGTTGGGGCTTTTGTAACACTTCCAGTCAACTTTGCTGTATTGTGATTTTATCACGCCATAGCTTTTTATGAAATAAAAAATAAAATAAAATCAGATGCATACAACACAGCCAGGAAAATAAAAATACAGACAAATGATTCCAAATATAGACAAAGCAGATTTTTCACAGCATCGCAAAACATCAGTGTAGACACATTTATTAGACTGCTGTCTCACCGGCACACACACACACACACACACACACACACACACTCAAACACACACACCACATTTGTGGAAACTGGTTTGTGAAAAAAGTGTATCCTAAAGTTCCCAGCACTGGAACTGAATGTCATTTCAGGTGGGCTAATAATCCCCCTTTCTAATTAAACTCATACAGAAGGGTAGAGAGAGAATGAGTGTGAGAGAGTGAGAGAGAGCGGGCTGGAGAAAATATATGGAGACAAAGAAAGAATGTGAAAAAAGAGTGATGGAAGGAGTAGAAAGGGAAACAAAAGAGAAATTGAAAAAGGGAGTGAGAGAGAAAGTGGGAGAAAAATAGAAAAACACAAGGAAAAAGAAAAATAGTAAAAGAAAAATGAACATAAGAAGGTAGAAACATAGAAAAAGAAAAAAAGGTAAGATTGAAAAAGTTTTTAAGAGAAACAGACACAAATGATTTAGAAAATATGAGAGAGAGAGAGAAATAGAAATAAAGTGATAGAAGATGTTTAAGAAAGTTTAAAACAGAAATAGAAAAAAGCCAGACAGGCTTGACCACAGGTCAGACCATGGATACACTTGTATATAAAAATTACAGAATTTATTACAAAATGGACTAGGATTATAAGAATAGTGAGGGACAGGCAAGGTCAGTAACAGAATGGCAGCAAATATATAAACAACATACCAAGAAGTATAGTCATATATGGTAAATCCAACAAAACAAGGGAGAAGGTAAAAGGTCCAAAAAAAAAAAAAAAAAAAATATATATATATATATATATATATATATATATACGTATATATATATATATACTAGGGAGAGCTAGGTGGAAACAATTAGTAACTCGGAGAGTGAGAATGCTGTAGCATCATGTGATCAGTGGAGTCAGGGTAGTCCAGTGCAGGTGCATGCTGGGAAATTGAGTCTTTATAACACACTTCAGAGTCAAGAGCAGGCAGACTGACAACATCAGGACTGAAAAAAGGGATTAACAAATTAAATAGAGAGAGAATATGAGAGAAAGAGATTGAAAAAGTTTTAAAGAAAAACAGAAACAAATTATATAAAGAAATATTAGAGAGACAAATATAAATAAAGTGATAGAAAAGGTTTAAGAAAGTTTAAGGCATAAATAGAAAAAAGTAAGCACTCGCAGATAAAAATGTGTTAAATGAGTTTATTACAGAACAGGCCTAGGCTTATAAGAGGTGTGAGGGACAGGTAAGGTCAGTAAAAAGAGACGTCCAAACATACAAAAACAGTTGGCAACAGGTCACAATGAATAATCAATAGAATGGGCAAGGCAAAAGACAATAAATGATAATACAAAATAGGGTAACAAGATAAAAACAATAGAATGTGTCATATAAAAGCTGAGAAAACTAGATTTAATACTCAGCATTTAACTGAGCAACCGAGGGAGAGAGAGAAAGAGAGATAGAGAGAAGTTGAAAGAGTGCAGGCAGCAGAGCACAGTATGAATTCACACAGTGTAAGACAGGAAATTAGAGGAGCAGTGAATCAAAATCAAATGATTAATAAATAATCCTTTAATCAGAGATGAAAGAGTACCATCCTCTATCCTCTCTCCTATTGGTTTATCAGAGCTCCCAGTATTACCAAACACTCAGCTGGACACACACAGACACACACACACACACACACACACACACACCATGGCCTTATCTCAGTGTACAGCAGCGAGACTCCACTGAGCAAGACCTCACAACTTCACACTGTCACAGCAGCTCCATTCAGCACCCCATTTACACACACACACACACACACACACCCTTCACACTCCAATAACCATGTGTTTAAACTCACATGTGCTTTTCACACACTTCACAAGAACGCTGGCAACACAAACCAGGACAGGATTTTATAGAGATCACAGGCTTTTGTTCCCCAAAAAAGCAATATAATATTATATAATGCTATTATTTTGCAAATATGATGTTTACGGACCTTTTAAAGAACATATTCACATAACATAAAGTGCTATTTATAGGTTTATGTTTGAGTAAAATGAACATTGTTGTTTTATTCTATAAACTACAGACAACATTTCTCCCAAATTCCAAATAAAAATATTCTCATTTAGAGCATTTATTTACAGAACATGAGAAATGACTGAAATAACTAAAAAAGATGCAGAACTTTCAGACCTCAAATAATGCAAAGAAAACAAGTTCATATTCATAAAGTTTTAAGAGTTCAGAAATAATCAATATTTGGTGGAATAACCCTGGTTGGTTTTAATCACAGTTTTTTTCATGCATCTTGGCATCATGTTCTCCTCCACCAGTCTTACACACTGCTTTTGGATAACTTTATGCTGCTTTACTCCTGGTTTGATGGTTTGTGATCATCCATCTTCCTCTTGATTATATTCCAGAGCTTTTCAATTTGGTAAAATCAAAGAAACTCATCGTTTTTAACACTTCTTTGTAATTCCAGACGCCACCATCATACTGATCATACTGATAATGATATATATATATATATATATATATATACAGTGCCCTCCATAATTATTGGCACCCCTGGTTAAGATGTGTTCTTTAGCTTCTCATAAATTGAGTTTTGTTCAAAATAATATAGGACCACGATGGAAAAAAGAGTAAAGTCCAACCTTTAACTCAAGTAAATTTTAAGGGGGAAATAAAATCCCTGACTAAGAAATAATTATTCTTCATAAAATCACCTGTTCCACAATTATTGGCACCCCTAACAATTCTTAGGAAATAAATTTAATAAAAGTATTTCTGTCACTTCTACAGTAGTTTACGAAGTTGATCAGAGTATGTAGGAACATTTAATTAGTAATTCACAACTTCCTGTTTCCCTGGGGTATAAATATGACGTGACACAGAGGCCATTTATCTTCAACATGGGAAAGACAAAGGAACATACCATTCAAGTGAGGCAGATGTGTGTTGACCTTCACAAGTCAGGCAATGGCTACAAGAAAATCGCTACCCGCCTACACCTGTCCATATCTACTGTCAGAGGAATTATTAAGAAGTTTAAAACAACTGGAACAGTGGTAAACAAGCCTGGACGAGGACGCAAGTTTATTTTGCCACCACGCACAGTGAGGAGGATGATAAGAGAAATAAAAAGTTCTCCAAAGCTCACTGTTACAGAATTGCAACAAATGGTAGCTTCTTGGGGTCACAAAGTCTCCAAAACAACCATCAGGCGCTATCTACATGCCAACAAGCTGTTTAGGAGGCATGCATGGAAGAAACCATTTCTCACTCACAATCATAAACGCAAACGTTTGGAGTTTGCTAAGCGGTACTGGGACTTCAACTGGGACCGTGTGCTTTGGTCAGATGAAACAAAGATAGAGCTTTTTGGCAACAAATGCTCTAAGTGGGTCTGGCGTAACACAAGAGCTGAGTATGCAGAAAAGCACCTCATGCCCACTGTGAAATACGGCGGGGGATCAGTGATGCTGTGGGCCTGTTTCTCTTCTAAAGGCCCTGGGAACCTTGTTAGGGTGCATGGCATCATGAATGCTCTAAAATACCAGGACATTTTAAAACTAAATCTGGTGGCTTCTGCCCGAAAGCTGAAGATGGGTCGTCACTGGGTCTTTCAGCAAGATAATGACCCTAAACATGTGGCCAAATCTACACAGAAATGGTTCACCGCACACAGAATCAAGCTCCTCCCATGGCCATCTCAGTCCCCAGACCTCAACCCCATTGAAAACCTGTGGGGTGAGCTGAAGAGGAGAGTGCAGAGGAGAGGACCCAGGTCGTTGGATGATTTAGAGAGAATGTGCAAAGAGGAATGGTCAAAGATCCCTCTTTCTGTATTCTCCCATCTTGTGAAACATTACAGGAGAAGATTAGGTGCTGTTTTGTTGGCAAAAGGGGGTTGTACAAAGTATTAACATCAGGGGTGCTAATAATTGTGGCACACATGATTTGATGTTAAATAATTATTTCTTAATGTGGGATTTTTTTCCTACTGAATAAATTCACTTGAGTTAAAGGTTGCATTTTACTCTTTTTTCCATCGTGGTCCTATATTATTTTGAACAAAACTCAATTTATGAGAAGCTAAAGAACACATCTTAACCAGGGGTGCCAATAATTATGGAGGGCACTGTATATATATATATATAGACTTCACATACCCTGCCTCCTAGCGCCGGCTACTAAGCTATGCGAAGTCTATGCATATATATATATATATATGTCTCTGTCATTTTCAGTACAGTGATGGCGGCACTCGGAGCTGAAGCTAGTAGTATTATAGGATGTAAACTGTGTTTTTTAATGAGCTTCTTCTGCACTTTTTAAGTTATTAATGCCTCGTTTTAAATGTCAGGACTCTCCGGATTCTAGCAAAGAAGTGTGGAGCTACTTTAAGCTGGATAACGGTGTAAAAAGTGATTTATTTTACGGGGCGCTGGGCAAAAAGCACAAAATTACTGGATCTCAGATAGCTGTAGGAGAGAGTTTTCCTTTAATATAATCAAGACTGAATATATTTTAAATGTTTTCACTATGCATTTATACCTGCAAACTAAAATCCAAGTGTGAAACTGATTTTAAAAAGTAAAATATTTTCCGTGGTACGTTTTTAAATGCATTATAAATCAAGTTTGCACCTGATTTGAAGGTTTTTATCATACATTTACACCTGCATAATCTCTCCCAATCAGAATATATCTCTGATACTCAAACATCACCAGGTGTAAAAAGAGTCTTAAGCACACCTGCAGTGAATATCGCATCAGCGTAACACATATTTGCAGCATATCTACAGCAGCGTAATTAGATAACCTGTCAACTACAGGTCAATCATTAGCTACCGGCTCTTGTGTTGGCAGGCTAGTGTTTCTGTGAGCATGTGTTTGGTGTGTGTGTGTGTGTGTGTGGCTCGGTTCAGTCAGCAGGATGTCCTCTCAAATCACTTCCACTCAGCAGACGCTGCTGCAATTATACACTACACACTCGCAGATATGTCACTTTTGTTTTGCGTTTGATGGCTTCAAACAGGCCTGAGTTACTCATCTCACTTATCAGAGATAACCTACCAGCATCCTCAGTAAAATCACACCGGCATGAGGACTCGCTTCAGTCAACAGCTTAGACACTTAAAATAAACAATAACAACAATAATGATAATACATACATAAATACATTTTTCTCATATTATTTTGAAATATATATATATATATCAGTGGCGATTGCTCTAAGACTGCAAGGGAAGCTCAGCTTCCCCTAAAATGTAAAAAACGCGCTGAACTTAGTTCAGAATCAGCTTCTTATCACTGGTAACGCCGCGGCTTTCCTCTCACTCATTCCCGCAGCTTCACAGCGCTGCTTTAAACAGCGCACAGACTTCAATAGCGGAGCAAAGCGTGCGGCCAAACCAGACGAGTCATTGGATAAATGCTGGGCTTTGTCCCGCCCATCGGACGCTCAGCGTCTCTGGGGGTCTATGGGGCAGTGGGCTGGCCTCGGCCGGCCCGGATGCTCAGCTTCTGCGTGATGATTGGATGATCTGTCTGAGGCGGAGTCCCTTTTTGATTGACAGCGAAATGAGCGAATCAGCGATCTTTTAGTGTAAAAATCCATTTGATAGTCTTCCTTACGAAGAAAAACTTAAGAGTTAAACAGCAGCAGGGCAGATCAACTGCTCAGATTAATTTAGTGTAAAAGGTGGGAAAAGTAACAGGTATTTTCAGCTGTTCTGGGATGATAAAGTGAGCTGGCTGATGAAGGGCTGTAACAAATAAAATGTACTGATGGCCATTCCTCTTGATGAAACCATCTCAGGACATAAATGAACAGGGGCCAGTAGTAAGTATTGTGTTATTATTAAAAATAATTTAAATAATTTAAATTAATAAAGGGATTATTTAAGGAAATTAAAAAGGAAATAAATTTACCTGCATTTTTTTCCTTTACCAACTTTAAAGCTTTTGCGTAATGTGATCATTTTATGTTTATTCATGTCATAGCGTCGTTTTTTATGTAATTGTTCAATGTAAAGGATGGGTACCTTTTTGTTGTGTAGTGAAAACTTGAAAATAATGCCTTTTGTTTACAAAAAAAAAACATCTTAGGGAGAGTAGAATTTACGTATAAATAAAACTACATATGTTAAGATGTATATATATATATAGTTCAGCATGAAGTGCACTTCAAAATAATATGAGAAAAATGTATTTTTATTCGTATCATACTTACAAAAGTAACTGTGGAAATCTCTAGTTCCAGCCCACATGGGCCTTCACTATAAGAAGAATTTGGGTTGAACAAAACTGTGATGCTACAAGCCACACACATATATTTATATATATATATATATATATATATATATATATATATATATATATATACATATATATATTGTTGTCTAATGAAAAACAAGTGTCTCCAAAACAGCAACATTACAGGAGAGAGAAAAAACTTTCTAAACTTTCAAAGCAACTTTATTTCAGGTCATTTTGGATTATTTCTATTGGTCTGTTCATCAAAAAAAGCCACAGTGTAAGAAACTATTTGTCTGCTCATATTATGTAGTAAACCAAAAATCGACCAAAATGGAGATACTTGTTTTTCATTGGACAGCAACGATATAGCTGTGTGGTTTGATTTGGAGACATGTCTGTTTAGCTATCTAAACATGGCTGAGCTGAGTGAAACGATTTGGGGCTCCTGGATAATCATTCGGGGCTGTAGCCCCGGAAGCCCAGGAAGCCCAGGCCAGGTGACGCCACTGTGCTCAACTCTCTGAATGTAGCCTCATTTAGTAAAAACAGTTTTATTGCTTAATCCTGGACATGAAAGTCACACATTACAATAACATTTAAAAACTTTACATTCTTTATTCAGTGAAAGCAAGGAAGTAATTTCTTGTTTTCCAATTTTGCTGTGTGGCTTGTAGTCATCACAGTGTCGTTCAACACAGATTCTTCTTATAGTGAAGCCCCATGAGGGCCTGGAACTAGAGATTTCCACCGTTACTTTTGTTAGTATGATATGTGTTGACTTCTCCATAGTTCTCCTGTGAGCACTGCCCAGTTTAGGCTCTCTAAAATGTGTTCCAGTGCTTAAAGGTTCTGGACAGAGACTGGGCAGCAAAGCCCTGACTTCTAACCTCTACTGGAGAGCATGAAAGCTGTGGAGCTACCCTGCTGGCAGTGACTCGGCAAGCTGTCTTTCAAAGGCCTTTTCTAAACACTCTCCCAAAGGCACTGTTGGCTCCAGTAGGAAAACCTGCTTGGTGGATTTAGAGACTCAGAGAACAGGACTGGTAGATGTGATGAAGCTGCTGTAAGTATCTCAGCTGCTGCTAAAGGTAGCTGCCCGTGCTTTACAGAGCTCAGAATGCTTATAGATATAGATAAAGTCATAGCTAGAATATGTGCTAAATATGGTGCTCTTGCTATAATGGGAATATTTAGCATACTTAGCATGTGCTGATGGCTTCTGCAATAACCTCCAGGTATTGGGCGTGCACTCTTGGTAGAATTTTATCTCTTGCAATCTATGATTAACTTCACTTTGTGAATATGTTAAAGGTGTCATTCCACTAAAATCCACTTTTTCTTATTGTTTGTGAAATACAGCAGGTCTCTCTGACCTCTTCCTGACTGTCTGCAGCAACTAGTAAAAGAAAATATTCAGAAAAACACAAACGAGTCAATCAGGAAAAGCACCATGTCTACATCAACCCGTGAATTTGTATTCATGGCCCCGCCCACCTTGACTCGCGACCACCCACAGACAGCAGAGCTAAAGCCGGGCAGCGACGCCGTCTCGTCAGATAGGAGGAGCTAACAGCGCTAGAAACAGCATGCAGTTCATTCCTGTGTTATTTGTGCGAATAACACATCAGTGTTTATAAACTTTACCCAGTAATTCAGAGCTAAGAAACAAATGGTTAGAATTAGTCTATGGAGGAAAAACACCACCAGCCAAGTACAATTGAGATAGGTAGGTGTTTAGATGTTTAGAACAGTTACAGTACTATTTACACTAGTTAAAAGTACAAATCCACCCTGAAGTGGATTATTACTTTCTGGACCTAGACTACCCACCTCTGTGAGTTTAAGTAACTATAGGTTTAAATAGGATCTCCGGTGGATTTGGTGTTTTACACAGACTCTGAGACTAGGTCAGTGGCTGAACTAAACTGCACTTAGCAGGGTTATATTACACATGTTGTAAAGTAACATATGACATTGCAAAGACTGTTATTAATTAGTGTAAAAATTTATTTATTTTAAAACGATTCTAACTGCTGTTTGTCTTGTTGACTCCTGGTGTTGCAGTGCTGTTAAATATTCATAATCAAGAGCTAAAATCCTATTGTTTTTCCCTGCCCACTCCTCCACCGGACTAAATCAGCATTATACTGGATCACCGGTATACTAGACACAACTAGACATTTTAAAATGAATGAAAAAAACGATGCAATGAGACGTTTAACGTTTAATGTTTCAAATGTTGGGAAATACAGCCTACACTGTATAGGAATGTGATCCCAGGTCCTCTTCCTCTTAAGTGCATTGTAGTATCTTGTCCTGGGGCTCTGTAGTTTCATTGCTCGCATCCTGCAAGATCCTTCCTCTCGTATCTTTGTTTTTCCCTCCTGGACTAAGCAGTACTCCTCATTCCCTTTGGTGGTGTCAGTGTGAGATATGCTGTACCCTGAGTCACCATTCCCGCCAGCCTGTTGTGACAGAGCCTCACTTCTATCCACTGAAAAGTTCCTCCTCCTCCTCCTCCTCCCTGTCCTCACCTCAACTCCAGCTGACTCTTTATGATGCAAACCCTCTTAAGCTCTTGTCAGTTTAGACTCCAAGTTCAACGGCTTTAGAGGCAGTTGCTGTGTTTTACTACCAGTGAGATGTAGTTCAGGTTTCTGGGCAGACCCAGACATCTTCTGAGGTAGATACTGACTTTCCTCTGAAAGGAAATCCAAATTGACGCTTGGTAGAGTCTACTGGAAGTGTCCACAGGATTTACAGTGGGCAGAATGGCATGGCGGACCTCTCTTGCCCTATATTTTCTTAGCAGATCATACCAGCCTAGTGAATTTAGCTTCCTATCTTGGTTGAGGTGGTTTGATTGAATGCTTTGTCCTTTAGGTTAGTGGCAAAAGCTGTGTCTAGAATCTTTTCTGGCTTCTTAAAGCTCTTTTTCCATCGTTTTTTCATTCGTTTTAAAACGTCTATTTGTGTCTCTAGTATCTCTAGTATGCTCCGGTGATCCAGTATAACTCTGCTTTAGTCCGGTGGAGAAGTGTACAGAGGAAAACGATAGGATTTCAGCTCTTGCTCATAAATATTTATACATGCAAACATATCGCCTCTGATTGGCTAACAGCACTGCGACACCAGGAGGCAGCAAGACAACATTTTTACACCAATAACAGTCTTTGCAATGTCATATGTTTTATTTACAACATGTGTGATAATGCCCGGCTAAGTGCAGTTCAGCCTATACTGACCTAGTCTTAGAGTCTCTGTAAAACACCAAATCCACCGGAGATCCTATTTAAACCTATAATTACTTACACACAGAGGCGGGTAATCCAGGTCCAGAAAGTAAAAAATACACGTTTAACTAGTGTAAACAGAATTGTTCAAGACATCCAAACACCTACTTATCTCAATTCTACTTGGCTGGTGGTGTTTTTTCTCCATAGACTAATTCTAACCATTTGTTTCTTAGCTCTGAATTACTGGGTAAAGTATATAAACACTGATGTGTTATTCGCACAAATAATACAGGAATAAACTGCATGCAGTTTCTAGCGCTGTTAGCTCCTCCTGTCTGATGAGATGGCGTCGCCGCCCGGCTTCAGCTCTGTCTCTGGGCGGTCCCGAGCCGAGGTGGGCGGAGCCATGAATATTAATTTACTAGATTATAAGGTGCACTGTCTATTTTTAATAAAATTAAAGGATTTTAAGTGCACCTTATAGTCCTAAATAATACAGTATGTTTTACAGTATTACAGTATTACCATACAGAATCAATATCACAGGAATGGGGTGTGCTGGTGTATCTTATATTTATCCGAACCTCGCACCATCTTGTGCACGCTTTCTTCAGTAGAGAAAAGTGTAGTAGTGTAACAGTCAGCAGCCTGTAATTCTAATGGGGATTTCATCAGTGCAGGCTGTACCAGCGTGTGTGGAATACTGCTAAAGGCATTTTCTAGGTTCAGCCACTGGGCAAACAGGCTATATTTACACCATGTACAGTGCCCGCCGTGATTATTGGCACATCTCTTTAATATATGATTTTAGGCTTTTTTTAAAGGTCTAAAATCCATTTTTTCTTGTTCTATGTAAAATACAGTAGATCTTTCTGAATTGTTTATGATGCTGCACATGAAACTCTTCCTCATCCTCCATTGTCTGCAGTAGCTAGTAAAATACAAAACAATGGATTGAGACCTTTAAATTATTTTTAAAGCAATATAGGACAATGCAAAAGAGAGAAAAAGACATCCTTTACCTCAAGTGCATTTAAAAATGCCACATTAAAAAATAATTTATTTACTTAAAATCTTATGTGCCACAATTATTGGCACCCCTGACTTATTTTTTAAGTATTTTCCAGTTTATGCTGCTCCAAACCATTATAGTGCTAAACTACACACAGGGTTCTTGCACCTACATTTTAAAAGTCAAATGTAATGCTTTTAAAGACCTTTATAAATATAATTTAAGACCCAAAAATGTAGTTATAATTCTTTTGGGAGAAAATAATTTATTGTATTGGAAACCTCCGCTAATCTTAGTTCTCTTCCGGGTAGCTTAGCTAACCCGCTGGTAAGACCAATATGTTAGCTAGCTCTATGCTAACCTTAGTTCTCTCCTCAGTAACATAGCTAGCTCACCGCTAATGTAAGAATGTTAGCTAGCTCTCCGCTAACCTTAGTTCTCTCCTCGGTAACTAGCTAGCTCACCGCTAATGTTAGCTAGCTCTCCACTAACCTTAGTTCTCTCCTCGGTAACTAGCTAGCTTGCCGCTAATTTTAGCTAGCTCTCTGCTAACGATAGTTCTCTCCCTGGATTAGATGTTTTCGGGCGGGCCACTTTTTTCCCACTGCCATTAAATGCACCATCCAAAAAATGTAATACCTACAGCAGATTTACAGTAAATTTAGGACAATTTAAGACCCTAATTACCATAAGAGAAATAAGAGATCCAGTTAAAAGACAGAGAGAGTCAGAGAGAGAGGGAGATATACAGGCCGGGTTTTCTCAGGCTGAGAAAGAGAGGGAGATACACAGGCTGTTTTTTTCTCAGGCTGAGAGAGAGAGGGAGATATACAGGCAGATTTTTCTCAGTCTGAGAGAGATAGGGAGATATACAGGCTGTTTTTTCTCAGGCTGAGAGAGATAGGGAGATATACAGGCAGATTTTTCTCAGGCTGAGAGAGATAGGGAGATATACAGGCTGTTTTTTCTCAGGCTGAGAGAGAGAGATGGAGATATACAGGCTGTTTTTTCTCAGGCTGAGACAGATAGGGAGATATACAGGCTGTTTTTTCTCAGGCTGAGAGAGATAGAAAGATATACAGGCAGTTTTTTCTCAGGTTGAGAGAGAGAGGGAGATATACAGGCTGTGTTTTCTCAGGCTGAGAGAGAGGGAGATATACAGGCTGTTTTTTCTCAGGCTGAGAGAGAGAGGGAGATATACAGGCAGATTTTTCTCAGGCTGAGAAAGAGAGGGAGATACACAGGCTGTTTTTTCTCAGGCTGAGAGAGAGAGGGAAATCTACAGGTGAGTTTTTTCTCAGGCTGAGAGAGAGAGGGAGATATACAGGCAGATTTTTCTCAGTCTGAGAGAGATAGGGAGATATACAGGCTGTTTTTTCTCAGGCTGAGAGAGATAGGGAGATATACAGGCTGTTTTTTCTCAGGCTGAGAGAGATAGGGAGATATACAGGCAGATTTTTCTCAGTCTGAGAGAGAGAGGGAGATATACAGGCTGTTTTTTCTCAGGCTGAGAGAGATAGGGAGATATACAGGCTGTTTTTTCTCAGGCTGAGAGAGATAGGGAGATATACAGGCTGTTTTTTCTCAGGCTGAGAGAGATAGGGAGATATACAGGCAGATTTTTCTCAGGCTGAGAGAGAGAGGGAGATATACAGGCTGTTTTTTCTCAGGCTGAGACAGATAGGGAGATATACAGGCTGTTTTTTCTCAGGCTGAGAGAGATAGGGAGATATACAGGCTGTCTTTTCTCAGGTTGAGAGAGAGAGAGGGATATATACAGGCTGTGTTTTCTCAGGCTGAGAGAGAGGGAGATATACAGGCTGTTTTTTCTCAGGCTGAGAGAGAGAGGGAGATATACAGGCTGTTTTTTCTCAGGCTGAGAGAGATAGGGAGATATACAGGCTGTTTTTTCTCAGGCTGAGAGAGATAGGGAGATATACAGGCTGTTTCTCAGGCTGAGAGAGAGAGGGAGATATACAGGCTGTTTTTTCTCAGGCTGAGAGAGATAGGGAGATATACAGGCTGTTTTTTCTCAGGCTGAGAGAGATAGGGAGATATACAGGCTGTTTTTTCTCAGGCTGAGAGAGATAGGGAGATATACAGGCTGTTTTTTCTCAGGCTGAGAGAGAGAGGGAGATATACAGGCTGTTTTTTCTCAGGCTGAGAGAGATAGGGAGATATACAGGCAGTTTTTTCTCAGGTTGAGAGAGAGAGGGAGATATACAGGCTGTGTTTTCTCAGGCTGAGAGAGAGGGAGATATACAGGCTGTTTTTTCTCAGGCTGAGAGAGAGAGGGAGATATACAGGCAGATTTTTCTCAGGCTGAGAAAGAGAGGGAGATACACAGGCTGTTTTTTCTCAGGCTGAGAGAGAGAGGGAAATCTACAGGTGAGTTTTTTCTCAGGCTGAGAGAGAGAGGGAGATATACAGGCAGATTTTTCTCAGTCTGAGAGAGATAGGGAGATATACAGGCTGTTTTTTCTCAGGCTGAGAGAGATAGGGAGATATACAGGCTGTTTTTTCTCAGGCTGAGAGAGATAGGGAGATATACAGGCAGATTTTTCTCAGTCTGAGAGAGAGAGGGAGATATACAGGCTGTTTTTTCTCAGGCTGAGAGAGATAGGGAGATATACAGGCTGTTTTTTCTCAGGCTGAGAGAGATAGGGAGATATACAGGCTGTTTTTTCTCAGGCTGAGAGAGATAGGGAGATATACAGGCAGATTTTTCTCAGGCTGAGAGAGAGAGGGAGATATACAGGCTGTTTTTTCTCAGGCTGAGAGAGATAGGGAGATATACAGGCTGTTTTTTCTCAGGCTGAGAGAGAGAGGGAGATATACAGGCTGTTTTTTCTCAGGCTGAGAGAGATAGGGAGATATACAGGCTGTTTTTTCTCAGGCTGAGAGAGATAGGGAGATATACAGGCTGTTTTTTCTCAGGCTGAGAGAGATAGGGAGATATACAGGCTGTTTTTTCTCAGGCTGAGAGAGAGAGGGAGATATACAGGCTGTTTTTTCTCAGGCTGAGAGAGAGAGGGAGATATACAGGCTGTTTTTTCTCAGGCTGAGAGAGAGGGAGATATACAGGCTGTTTTTTTCTCAGGCTGAGAGAGATAGGGAGATATACAGGCAGATTTTTCTCAGTCTGAGAGAGAGAGGGAGATATACAGGCTGTTTTTTCTCAGGCTGAGAGAGAGAGGGAGATATACAGGCAGATTTTTCTCAGTCGGAGAGAGATAGGGAGATATACAGGCTGTTTTTTCTCAGGCTGAGAGAGATAGGGAGATATACAGGCAGATTTTTCTCAGTCTGAGAGAAAGAGAGGGAGATATACAGGCTGTTTTTTTCTCAGGATGAGAGAGAGAGGGAGATATACAGGCTGTTTTTTCTCAGGCTGAGAGAGATAGGGAGATATACAGGCGAGTTTTTCTCAGGCTGAGAGAGAGAGGGAGATGTACAGGCTGTTTTTTCTCAGGCTGAGAGAGATAGGGAGATATACAGGCTGTTTTTTTCTCAGGCTGAGAGAGATAGGGAGATATACAGGCTGTTTTTTCTCAGGCTGAGAGAGAGAGGGAGATATACAGGCTGTTTTTTCTCAGGCTGAGAGAGAGAGGGAGATATACAGGCTGTTTTTTCTCAGGCTGAGAGAGATAGGGAGATATACAGGCTGTTTTTTCTCAGGCTGAGAGAGAGAGGGAGATATACAGGCGGGTTTTTCTCAGGCTGAGAGAGAGAGGGAGATATACAGGCTGTTTTTTCTCAGGCTGAGAGACAGGGAGATATACAGGCTGTTTTTTCTCAGGCTGAGAGAGATAGGGAGATATACAGGCTGTTTTTTCTCAGGCTGAGAGAAAGAGGGAGATATACAGGCTGTTTTTTCTCAGGCTGAGAGAGAGAGGGAGATATACAGGCTGTTTTTTCTCAGGCTAAGAGAGAGAGGGAGATATACAGGCGAGTTTTTCTCAGGCTGAGAGAGAGAGGGAGATATACAGGCTGTTTTTTCTCAGGCTGAGAGAGAGAGGGAGATATACAGGCGAGTTTTTCCTCAGGCTGAGAGAGAGAGGGAGATATACAGGCTGTTTTTTCTCAGGCTGAGAGAGAGAGGGAGATATACAGGCAGATTTTTCTCAGTCTGAGAGAGAGAGGTAGATATACAGGCTGTTTTTTCTCAGGCTGAGAGAGATAGGGAGATATACAGGCTGTTTTTTCTCAGGCTAAGAGAGAGAGGGAGATATACAGGCGAGTTTTTCTCAGGCTGAGAGAGAGAGGGAGATATACAGGCTGTTTTTTCTCAGGCTAAGAGAGAGAGGGAGATATACAGGCGAGTTTTTCTCAGGCTGAGAGAGAGAGGGAGATATACAGGCGAGTTTTTCTCAGGCTGAGAGAGAGAGGGAGATATACAGGCTGTTTTTTCTCAGGCTGAGAGAGAGAGAGAGAGAGATACAGGCTGTTTTTTCTCAGGCTGAGAGAGAGAGAGAGATATACAGGCTGTTTTTTCTCAGGCTGAGAGAGAGAGGGAGAGAGAGAGTGAATGAATGGCAGGGGAGGCTCCAGGTTCTTAATCGCCATCAGCTTCAACAGCTCTGATTGCTGTAAATGAGAGCTCATTCCTGTCCTGATTCCGCCGCTGTCTCTGATCATTCAATCCAATGAGCTTCTTTCAGGTTTGATGTCTCTGTCTGAGTGAGTCATTCTATCTTTGTTTACCCCTACTTTCTCTGATTTCCACATCTATAGAGAAGCATTACGCGGGTTAAAGCCTCTAAGTGATGGAACAGGTTGAGTGACAGTCGTGAAGAGCATGTTAAACTCGGAGTAGAAAGCCTAAAAACTAGCGATGCTCAATGATTTAAGAGCCATATTTGCATCCATGTGGTTAAATTAAGAAACAGGACTGCAGGCCATTGTTAAGAAGGCTTCATGATGCATACAAAAGCATTAATGACAGCTACAATTAACCATATTTTAGGCACTATAAGGCGCACTATCAATAATCGTCTATTTTCTGGTCTGTTTTAATACATAAGGTGCACTGGATTATAAATTGCATTATAAGAGACACTATAAGGAACTTTTATTTTAGCTGGTCTCACAGCTGGGTGGTGGTGGTGGGGGGGTGTTGCTAACTAAGTTAAGTAAAGCTAAGCTAAATGAACAGAACTGTAACAAAAAAGACTTTCTTTTAAAGTTAAATGAGCGTTAAATTAAAAGATTTTACCAAGGATATCGTTATTGCGAAAATACCATAAAACATTGTGATATTATTTTAGGGTCATATTGCCCACCCCTAATTTTAAGAGCATCTACATTAGAGCTTCACAACACATTCATAAGCATTGAATAGCGTATTCATAAAGTATTACTTAAATATTTATGAATAGCTTGTGGCAATACAACAACATAAGACATTTTATAAGATTCAGCAGTCTAAAATAACCAATTTTGAATGGCAAACACTCAAAGTCGATTATATCAGACTGTAGCCTGCTTCTAACGCTGGCGAGCACTGCTGGAGCAGCATTAACATTAGCCACTAAGCGCTAGTTCTTTTGCTGTTCAAACGAGAGTATATCAGACTGTAGTCTGCTGCTAACCCCAGCTAGCACTGCTGGAGTACCATTAGCATTAGCTGCTAACTGTGCTAAGCGCTGGCACTTTCACCGTTCAGAGGTGAGTATATCGGACTGTAATCTGTGTGTTTACCGTGTTAAAACAAGCTACGAGGGATGCTAGCTAATATCACCCTGGCTTACTAGAGCACTCAGGGTTCCTTAGTGTAGCGCTGTCAGGTGGCTAGAAGTTAGCTGCTAATGCTAAAGCTAATGCTGCACTCAGCCTTGGTGGAAATCAGGAAATTTAAGCTTACTGAAAATAAGCGGAAGTGCTTTACTCACCCAAATAAACAGTTTTCAGGAGAGAAATCTGTGTAGATTAACATCCAGCACTCGTTTAACTTTTTAAAAAAATGATTTTTTAAAGAATTACAGCTTTGTTTATGTAGCTTAGCTTAGCTTTACGCGACTCGCCACCCAGTCTGCTGTACTAGAATTAAAACTTGGTGACACCAATGTTCCTTACTAGTGTCGCATAATGTGTCTTAGTGCGAAGAACACAGTATAAACTAAAGTGTGATTCAGAAAGTTAATTAAATACAAATGGAATTACTAAAGGAATAGATTCTGCACTTTTACGTATACACAGAATAGCAAAACAACAAAGAGTACTGAGGATTTTATGAGTGAATGGGAACAGAGCGTGGTAATGCAGTTTCTCTGTTTAGCAGATAAAGGAAATCCCAATCTGTAAAGATAAAACTAACAATAGCACCTGACTCATAGCAACAAATGCCACAAAATAATTAAATCTATGTTCATCTCATTAAGTCCACATAACTTATAAAAAAACCCTTTTAACCGTGTTAATGTGTTTCTGTAGGAGCTGCAGGTCTCAGAAAGGACGGGCAGTAACCAAGGCAACTAAACAGGCCCTGAGAGTCGGGTCCTCGTACGCACTGACTCCCGAGGCTCTAAAAGATGACACTGCTTTCTATTTTCAGCTTCTGCGAGTAAACTGTTTACTACACATTCATTCACTGTTATATAAGAGCCTTTTTCTGTGATCAGATCAGAGTTTTATTATCATCACACGTCCCTGAAAAACGAAAGAGGATGAGGGGAACGCGGCACCACTTAGACTGAGAGAGGACTGAGAGAGGACTTACTGGATTTCATCTGTTTTTATTTGTATTCGAGTCTGAATTTTACACTACGTTCAACTACACTACAGTACGTTCAAAAAGTGCTAATAGTGGGTGGGGCAGCCTGTTGCTTGATACATTACTTTAGAATTCATGCAATACCGGTATGTACACTGACCATCAAGATGGATGGATAGGTGGGTGGGTGGATGGATGTATGGATGGATGGATAGTAGGTAGGTAGGTAGATAGATTGGTAGGAAGGTAGGTAGGTAGGTAGGTAGGTAGACAGATTGGTGGGTGGGTGGATGTATGTATGGATGAATGTATGTATGAATGGTTGGATGGATGAATAGATGCATGGATTGATAGGTAGATTGAAAGATAGGTAGGTGGATGGATGGTTGGTTGGTTAGTTGGTTGGTAGATAGGGTAGTAGGTAGGTTGCTTGGTTGGTAGATAGGTAGGTTGGATGATAGGTAGATAGATTTGTTGGTAGATTGGAAGGTTGGTAGGTGGGTAGATGGGTGAATTGATATATGGATGCATGGATAGGTTGGTGGGTGAGTTTATAGATAGGTGAGTAGGTAGGTTGGTAGATAGGTAGGTCGATAGATTGGTTGGTAGGTCGATAGATTGGTTGGTAGGTAGGTAGATGGATTGGTTGGTAGGTAGATAGATTGGTTGGTAGGTAGATAGATTGGTTGGTAGGTAGGTAGATGGATTGGTTGGTAGGTTGATAGATTGGTTGGTAGGTAGATGGATTGGTTGGTAGGTAGATAGATTGGTTGGTAGGTAGATAGATTGGTTGGTAGGTAGGTTGATAGATTGGTTGTAGGTAGATGGATTGTTTGGTAGGTAGATGTATTGGTTGGTTGGTAGATAGATTGGTTGGTAGGTATATAGGTTGGTTGGCAGGTAGGTAGATTGGTAGGTAAGCAGGTTGATTGGTAGACAGGTAAGTAGGTAGGTAGGTAGGTGGATGGATGGATGGGTGGGCAGGCAGGCAGGCAGATAGATAAAGGCAGTAGGTAAAACTGGAAACATTGTATTTGAAGTGCATCTACATTAAAACTGCGCATTGCAGCAAACTAACCACAATAACTAACAATACAAATAGTATAAACGACAAAATAGTAATAATATATTTATAAATAGTGAAACATATTGTACATAGAACATATAATCTTAATAAGCTGGGGTTAGCAGCAGGCTATAGACTGATAATGCTCCACTCTGAACAGTGAAAGAGCTAGCGCTTAGAACAGTTAGCTCTCCTTACAACCTGACTGGTAGAATTCACACATAAGGAGCAGCAGATTATAAGGCACAGTGTTGATTTTCAGAAAAAATAAAGGATTTTATAAGCACCTTATAGTGCAAAAAATACAGTACTCTTTATTAGTGAAGTTCTAAGTTGTTGTTTTCAGTAGGAATGGATAGGCACTGTGAAGTATAACATTCAGAAAGCACTTTTATTTTATTTGATCAGAAATGCTGGAGTAGTATTTTCTGGGATTTAGCAGACTTCAAGCACAGTCTTATAGATGAATCCAATTACTCACAGTGTGCTTCTGTGATTCATTACACACAAAACATTACAAATTCAACGGATTGTCTATTAAAACTGAAGCCTAATTGGCTGAGCCGTGTCTGAAGCTGTTTAAAGCCGTGTTTCCTTATTTCCTTCTTCTATGGCGGATTTGTAGAGCCCTAGTGTTTTGTTTAATAGACGTACATTTTTTGAATATAACACTGTGTATTTTATTGCCTTTTCTTTGTTGATATGTCATAATATAATCACTGTAACGCTGCCTGTTTACTGCCGCTCTGCTCTGTGCCAAGCTGCAGCCTGGGCTGCTGATAACAGAAATATTACAAACATATCTGTGTGTGATATTATGCCTTATTTGTGCAGCTGTACTATAACCATAAGAATTGAGCCAATAGGTTTCTATATACAGTCTGCTGTGAGTACAAATGTTTGTGGACTCTTTTTATGAATGCATTCAGCTACTTTAAGATACACACACTTAAGAGTCACTGACACTGATGTACAAATTAAAGTATTGCCAAAAGAATAGGACTTTATTGTCCAGATAAACATGAATATATTTGGCACTATACCTATAACTATATGTACTGTATGTGAATTACTACCATATTCTTCACACTCTAAGGTGCATCGGATTATAAGGTGCATTTTAAGAGACACAGTAAGGAATTTCTAATTCAGCAGGTCTTAGCGCTGGGGGGTGGTGGTGAGGGGTAGCTAACTAAGTTCAGTAAAGCTAAGTAGATAGGTAAACAAAACTGTAATAAAATAAAACTTTGTTTTAAAGTCAAACAAGTGCTGGATGTTAATCTGCACATATTTATCTTCTTAAACAGTTTATTTTGGGTAAACTGTAAAGTGCTTCCATTTATTTACAGTAAGCTTAGATTTCCAAATTTCTCCAGCACTAAGGTTGGAGCATTAGCATTAGCGGCTAACTGCTAGCTAATGCCATCCGACAGAGCTACACTGAGGAACACTGAGCGTTCTACCAGTCAGGTTTCGGATTCTCTTCAGCAGTATTAGCATTAGCCGCTAACCATGCTAAGTGCTAGTTCTTTCGCCGTTCAGAGGTAAATATTATCAGACTGTAGCCTGTGTGTTTACTGTGATAAAACAAGCTACACGGTACGAACCGCTAGCTAATATCACCCTGGCTTATTGAAACACTCAGGGTTCCTCAGTGTAGCTCTGTCAGGCGGCATTTACTAGCGCTAGTGGCTAGCTGCTAATACTAATGCTGCTGCTTGCTAATCCAGATAGGAAATCTAAGTTTACTGCACTTTACTCACCCAAATAAAAAGCTTAATTATTCAGGAATCCCTTCACACATAAACATAATCCATATATGGTTAGAAAGGGCGGAGCTTACTCTTTCTAAAAATAGTGATCACATCCCAGTGCGGTAAATCTAAATCTACAATAAACCCATTGAGAGAAACACCTAAAAAAATGAAAAATCTCCTTCCCCAACCAATATTATTTACCTTTAGTGCTTCAAACATATTTATATGATGTTTCAAACCAAATAATATCAGTAAATAAAGACTCAAAAGTGTCCACAGAAAAAACAGTGTGAAACTACCTGCTTTACTCAAACTAAAGCTAGGTATGGTGTGCGCACTACTTTATATAGTTTTTTTTTATTTTAATTGCCCATTTTTACTAAGCAGTTTGTATTTTTGCACTAAACTAAATTTTTATTTATTTAGACTAAAAAAAAAGTTTACATTTTTGTATATAGTTTTTTTGAGTGTCCTGAATATACTAAAAAAATACTGAGAGGTATAGGCTGCTCTGAGTGTCAGGTTTTTAGTATCTACATGTATCCTAGAGGTGTGATTATTGATTATCAAGAAAAATAAAATAAATCCGCCTGATGCTGTTTCTCCATGTATTTTATCAAAGTAATAATTAATAATCCATGTAATGAACTCAAATTATTCTTATTCTTATGCTTTTAACTCATAAACACTCTAGTTTAACCATTTTTGAAAAGATTAGATCTTAGGTGTGAATATATTTAAAGTCTATACATTCAAAAATAAGTAAAAAAAAAAAACAAACAAAAAAACAACAGCCGCTTGGTAAAATTTTGAGCAAAACATGATCAGTTCCAGGAAAATATAACAATTCTGCTTCCTTTTACATTTTAAATGATGATATTTTTGAGCAGCCGTATGTCTTCTGGAGTAAAAGAGATCAGGGCATGTGTCTGTCTGATATAATTACTGTGTTATAAGACCTGAAAAAGAGGAACTGAGAAAAACAGAGAATTAAAAACACACCAAAACCTGAAGCCTAGAGTTTAAAGGTGGGTAATTATAGTCTCTTGGACTCTTGGCCACATGTTATGCTGTTGGATTGGATGACTGGTTATCATAATGTTCAGTTCTGTATTTGTTTAACACAGAAAATTGACATTATAAATCACAGCTGTCTGATTTATACAGGCCGAGCTGTCGCTGGTGATTCTGGCTGCTACTTACTAGTCTCTCCTGTCTCATATTCGCTGTCCCTCAGCAGCTCAAAGATGTCCACCTCCAGCTTGCCCGTGGTGGAGCGGTTGCTGGAGCGGTTGATGCTGTCTTTTGCCAGAGTGATGGCCAACCGCTCCCCTCGGCTGCACTCCATTGGATCATCGAGGATGGCAGCTGACAGAGAGAGAGAGACAGAGAGAGAGAGAGAGAGAGACAGGGAGACAGACAGAATGTCATGAGTCTACTATACCAACACCAGAAGAACCGCCAGGCCAGAAGAACCGTAATGACAGGCGAAACTCAAACAGCCTTCAACTAGTCATAAAAATATCTTAACATACTGCAGAGATGTGGGGAAATACAAGAGAGAGCTTTCTCCACACTGCCACACTCTACAATCATCATTAACCAGGGACGCACTGAAATACAGCTTTAAAAAAAATAAGATTCCAGTTAAAAATGATGAGTTTCTTTGATTTTACCAAATTAAAAACCTCTGGAATATAATCAAGAGGAAGATGGATGATCACAAACCATCAAACCACCAAACTGAACTGCTTGAACTTTTGCACCAGGAGTGGTATAATGGATAATAAAGTTATGCAAAAGCAGTGTGTAAGACTGGTGGAGTAACCAGGGTTATTCCACCAAAATATTGATTTCTGAACTCTTAAAACTACTTCATAAATATCAACTTGTTTTCTTTGCATTATTTGAGGTCTGGAAGCTCTGCATCTTTTTTGTTATTTCAGCCATTTCTCATTTTCTGCTAATAATAAATGCTCTAAATTACATTTTTATGATTTTTATGTGGAATTTGGGAGAAATGTTGTCTGTAGTTTATAGAATAAAACAACAATGTTCATTTTACTCAAACACAAACCTATAAATAGCAAAATCAGAGAAACTGATTCAGAAACTGAAGAGCTCTCTTCATTATTTTTCCAGAGCTGTAGATCTTGCAAATCGATAATTCACGTAATGTAATCAATATAATTTACATGTTTTAAAGCTCATTTAGGCATATCAATTACTGTTAATATTGTACATAGTGTTGAATATATTCAGAACTCAACACTTACCATATAGTAGGATTAAATAAGGGTGAAATATGATCAAATGAGGTTAAATAGGGTTAAATGTACAGATACAGGGGTCAGGGTTCAGTGCATGGATGGTACACGCTACTAGGGTAAATAAAGCAATTTCACAAGCATGCATGTGACCCAGAAACCTATCACACTATAATACACACTTAAAATCCTTTAATTTTCCCATAAATCACCAGAGCTCCTTATAATCCGGTGCTCCTTATGTATGAATTCTACCAGTCAGGTATTAAGGAGCAGTAAAGACACTCTAAACACTGAAGTAAGAGTTATACAGGAGTTTCAGTTTAGTTCTCCAGCAAAATTAGCATTAGCCGCTAACCTCGTTAAGCGCTAGCTCTATTGCCGTCCAGAGGTGAGTATTATCAAACTGTAGAGTACTGGCCAGCCCTGCTAGAGCAGTATTAGCATTAGCAGCTAAATGCGCTAAGCGCTAGCTCTGTCACCACTGTTCAGAGGCGAATATTACTGGAACACTCAGGGTTCCTCTGTGTAGCGCTGTCGGGAGGCATTAGCGGTTAGCCGCTAGCCTCTAGTCGCTAATCCTGCTGCACCCAGCCTTAGTGGAAATCTGGAAATTTAAGCTTGCTGTAAATAAACGGAAGCCCTTTATTCACTCAGATAAACAGTTTTCAGAAGAACAATCTGTGTAGATTAACATCCAGCACTCGTTTAACTTTAAAATAAAACTACAGTTTTGTTTACTTAGCTTAGCTTAGCTTTACAGGTCTCACCACCCAACGAAAACATGATGGCGCCCTTGTTCCTTACTAGTGTCACATAGTGCGCCTTATAGCATGAAAAATATTGATGTGGGAGACAACAAGTGTCCTATGGTCACTAATGCACTCTGTCTTTATATCTATATATATAAGTTGGAGAAGTTTGGTAGGAGTGGACAATGATAATAGATTGGACAGTGGTTGGACGCATTGCACCAGGCAGCACTTCTGTGTCTGATCCACTAATACCAGCACAACACACACTAATACCTCATACACCACCACCATGCATCAGTGTCTCTGCAGTGCTGGGAATAAAGACCCACCTGCAGTTTGGTGCTCCAGAGGGGTCCTGACCATTGAAGGATTATATAAAGAAGTATAACTGTGATCATTTCTTATTTATAAAGTAATATAAAGATTTTGCAGGGAAGAAACCTGCAGTCTTTTAGGTATGGGGTGGTACTGCTATCCACTACCCTATCCATGCACACGAGGAAATAAAAAGCCACAATATTTTTCAGTTTTTATCAGCTGCCAATATCCAGTATAAAGTAATAACCCTCAACATGGAACTACTGCAAATTTACGACTGCTCAAGGCTTTCCACTGCTGTGGTGTATATATATATATATATATATACACCACAGATATATCTTTGTTGGAGGCATGCATGCAGGCACTGCGGGAATATTCCATATTTATCTTCAACTTACAGCATCTCATTTCTTACGATTCATGTGCGACTGGCATGTTAACGTTCCAGCAGCTGTGAGCTCATGTATACAGACCTATATCCAAATCTCCCTCAGAACACCATGATAAATTACTCCACGACTGCAAATAGCGCAGCGCACGAGAAAACAGAATTATCACCGAAATGTTTATTCCACACATGAGCGGAGGTGATGGCTTTTGATATTATTTCAATGGCTGAAGTGAAATCTTTCTTTCGTATAGCACTCTGAAAGAGCCAGCTTTATATTGAACCATTGACATCATGTAATAAAAAGCTGACACAATCCGGCGCAGCGTCTAGACAGAGTGATTTCCTCAGCCCTGCTTTTGATTCCAAGCAGATTTTCCCCAAAACCATATTTGAGCTGCCTTTAAAAGTCTAAGGAGGCAGCATGGTGACACAGGAAGGGCCAAAATCCTAAAGTAAAAACATAAAATACACTAAAAATGACAGTTTCTAAGGGAGTTTTTTTTTTATAGTATAAGGACATTTTCACACCTGTAGTTGGTTTATATGATTCGAATCAGTTGGTGAGTTAGTTTATTTGGAGCTTTTCACACAGGCACAAACCTAGATGCACCCAAATACACACTAATAAACCCTGCAAGCACATTTTCACGTAGTAAATGGAGTCGTGTGGCTATGAGCAGTGATCGCAGCACCTACTGCACATGTAAACCGCATGGAGCAGCAGCAGAGACAGCGTTTTTTCATAGCTGTGGTAACTAATTAGTGTTATCTGGCTAATATATCAGATTAAACTGTGCCTTATCAGCAGTTTACCTCAAATAAAAGAAGCATAATTGATATCTGGATCAGATCGAGACTGGATCACGTTCTCACCACAAGCGAACCGCTCCAGAGTTCGTTTGAAACCAGACCGAGATCACCTCCTCTAAAAGGTGGAGGTGTGTTTACTGGGATAAAACAACCACTAAATAAAATGTGTGATAGTGTCACACCTGGCGCTAAAAGCACTCTCATATCTCCCACACTCAGCTCTGCCTGTGATCTGTAGCCTCCGGACTACATTGCCCATGATGCACCACACACCGACATTACACCCAATCCCGATCACATGACACAGCACACGATACTTCCAGGAGGTAGATCACCTGAGTACTAGCCACATGGTTTGCCCTATAAAAAAGTTTAATCTCTGGGCTGCTTATCTACCCTGGTATGTTATCTTCTTGTTGCTGCTGTTTACTGGTATGTTTATTTAAACTTCAGTTTTTTAATCAGTTTCTCTGATTTTGCTACTTATGGGTATATTTAGAGCATGTATTTATTTGCAGAAAATGAGAAACAACTGAAATAACAAAAAAAGATGCAGAGCTTTCAGACCTCAAAAAATAATGCAAAGAAAACAGGAAAGTTCATCTTCATAAAGTATTTTTAAGAGTTCATAAATCAATTAATATTTGGTGAAATATCCCTTTTAGTTTTTAATCACAGATTTAATCTTGTATCTTCTCATCATGTTCTCCTCCTCCACCAGTCTTACACACTGCTTTTGGATAACTTTATGCTGCTTTACTCCTGGTGCAACAATTCAAGCAGTTCAGTTTGGTGGTTTGATGGTTTGTGATCATCCATCTTCCTCTTGATTATATTCCAGAGGTTTTTAATTTGGTAAAATCAAAGAAACTCATCATTTTTACTTGGTCACTTTTATGCTACAACCTATAGGATATGTACTAGAGCTATTGTTTCAGTTCAGTCCATTAACTTAAGGTTACGGTGCACTGGAGACTTTTTGCCTCTGTTCCGCTTCGCTGTTGTTTGTGAGCAGATTTTATAAGATATAGTAAATACAGCATTGTTTTTATTATATTATTTCGTTATTTATGAGCAGTTTATACATAATTTAGCAGGTTTGGAGGCGGCAGAACAATAACAAAGCATCAACAGTTCCAGACCAACTACTCTTCTTCAGTTTGGAAAAACAGCTGCACGTCTACTTCTCGCTTTCTCACGCCATCAAACAGAACAGCACATTATTCCAGTTCTGGAGTGACAACACTGTTACAGACGGAGCCGAGGCTCATCAGAGCTGGTAATGATTTGGTTGTGGATGCAGCTTTTTGATTGGTGTGGAAGATCTGCCTGAAGTGGTTTTGTTGGAAGTGAGCTGAGTGTGAGATGAAGCGCTGCGTAAGTGACAGAAACGATCAGATTCTGTGTTGCACAGATTGTTATGTTATGTTTGTTGTATCCAGCAGTACAATCCCTTTATAGTCTAGCAGAGTTATGATGTGAATGAAGATGTCAGTGCATTTAGAGCAGAATACGCTGATCAGATTACTAACTAATCCAGGATTAGTGAAGTGGCTAACACTCCTTGATTTTCCTGTGGTTAAAACAAGATTATCTGTAATGCATATATTTGACACTTATTGCTAGGGGTGTGCCATATATCAGTAATATCAGTAGTATGTTCACGCTAAAGATACTCTTAGCCATATTACAAAACACTGTATTAAAAAAATATAGGTAACACTTTACTTGGATGGTCCATTTGGTGGCCTCTTTTTGATGCTCAACTAACATTCAACTAACACTCAACTACATGTCTATTAAATGCAAATGAACTAAAAGGTGAAAGTAAATGATTCTCTATTGAATTTAACTCTACATTCAACTCTAATCCAAACGCTTATCTTAATATTTTAGGATTGGGTTTAGGGTTAGATTTTAAGTTTAGGTTAAGGTTAGGGTTAGGTGTAGGGTTAGATTTTAGGGTTAATTAATGGTTAAGGTTAGGGTTAGATTTTAGGGTTGAGTAATGGTTAAGGTTAGGGTTAGATTTTAGGGTTGATTAAGGGTTAAGGTTAGGGTTAGGTGTAGGGTTAGATTTTAGGGTTGATTAATGGTTAAGGTTAGGGTTAGATTTTAGTGTTGAGTAATGGTTAAGGTTAGGGTTAGATTTTAGGGTTGATTAAGGGTTAAGGTTAGGGTTAGGTGAAGGGTTAGATTTTAGGGTTGATTAATGGTTAAGGTTAGGGTTAGATTTTAGGGTTGATTAATGGTTAAGGTTAGGGTTAGATTTTAGGGTTGATTAAGGGTTAAGGTTAGGGTTAGGTGTAGGGTTAGATTTTAGGATTGATTAAGGGTTAGGGTTAGGGTTAGGTGTAGGGTTAGATTTTAGGGCTGATTAAGGGTTAAGGTTAGGGTTAGGTGTAGGGTTAGATTTTAGGGTTAATTAATGGTTACGGTTAGGGTTAGATTTTAGGGTTGAGTAATGGTTAAGGTTAGGGTTAGGTGTAGGGTTAGATTTTAGGGTTGATTAATGGTTAAGGTTAGGGTTAGATTTTAGGGTTAATTAATGGTTAAGGTTAGGGTTAGATTTTAGGGTTGAGTAATGGTTAAGGTTAGGGTTAGATTTTAGGGCTGATTGAGGGTTAAGGTAAGGGTTAGGTGCAGGGTTCGATTTTAAGGGTTGATTAAGGGTTAAGGTTAGGGTTAGGTGTAGGGTTAGATTTTAGGGTTGATTAAGGGTTAAGGTAAGGGTTAGGTGCAGGGTTCGATTTTAAGGGTTGATTAAGGGTTAAGGTTAGGGTTAGGTGTAGGGTTAGATTTTAAGGGTTGATTAAGGGTTAAGGTTAGGGTTAGGTGTAGGGTTAGATTTTAAGGGTTGATTAAGGGTTAAGGTTAGGGTTAGGTGTAGGGTTAGATTTTAGGGTTAATTAATGGTTAAGGTTAGATTTTAGGGTTGAGTAATGGTTAAGGTTAGGGTTAGATTTTAGGGTTGATTAAGGGTTAAGGTAAGGGTTAGGTGCAGGATTCGATTTTAAGGGTTGATTAAGGGTTAAGGTTAGGGTTAGGTGTAGGGTTAGATTTTAGGGCTGATTAAGGGTTAAGGTTAGGGTTAGGTGTAGGGTTAGATTTTAGGGTTGAGTAATGGTTAAGGTTAGGGTTAGATTTTAGGGTTGATTTAGGGTTAAGGTTAGGGTTAGGTGTAGGGTTAGATTTTAGGGTTGATTAATGGTTAAGGTTAGGGTTAGATTTTAGGGTTAATTAATGGTTAAGGTTAGGGTTAGATTTTAGGGTTGAGTAATGGTTAAGGTTAGGGTTAGGTGTAGGGTTAGATTTTAGGGTTGATTAATGGTTAAGGTAAGGGTTAGATTTTAGGGTTGATTAAGGGTTAAGGTTAGGGTTAGGTGTAGGGTTAGATTTTAGTGTTGAGTAATGGTTAAGGTTAGGGTTAGATTTTAGGGTTGATTAAGGGTTAAGGTTAGGGTTAGGTGAAGGGTTAGATTTTAGGGTTGATTAATGGTTAAGGTTAGGGTTAGATTTTAGGGTTGATTAATGGTTAAGGTTAGGGTTAGATTTTAGGGTTGATTAAGGGTTAAGGTTAGGGTTAGGTGTAGGGTTAGATTTTAGGATTGATTAAGGGTTAGGGTTAGGGTTAGGTGTAGGGTTAGATTTTAGGGCTGATTAAGGGTTAAGGTTAGGGTTAGGTGTAGGGTTAGATTTTAGGGTTAATTAATGGTTAAGGTTAGATTTTAGGGTTGAGTAATGGTTAAGGTTAGGGTTAGATTTTAGGGTTGATTAAGGGTTAAGGTAAGGGTTAGGTGCAGGATTCGATTTTAAGGGTTGATTAAGGGTTAAGGTTAGGGTTAGGTGTAGGGTTAGATTTTAGGGCTGATTAAGGGTTAAGGTTAGGGTTAGGTGTAGGGTTAGATTTTAGGGTTGAGTAATGGTTAAGGTTAGGGTTAGATTTTAGGGTTGATTTAGGGTTAAGGTTAGGGTTAGGTGTAGGGTTAGATTTTAGGGTTGATTAATGGTTAAGGTTAGGGTTAGATTTTAGGGTTAATTAATGGTTAAGGTTAGGGTTAGATTTTAGGGTTGAGTAATGGTTAAGGTTAGGGTTAGGTGTAGGGTTAGATTTTAGGGTTGATTAATGGTTAAGGTAAGGGTTAGATTTTAGGGTTGATTAAGGGTTAAGGTTAGGGTTAGGTGTAGGGTTAGATTTTAGGGTTGATTAATGGTTAAGGTTAGGGTTAGATTTTAGGGTTGATTAAGGGTTAAGGTTAGGGTTAGGTGTAGGGTTAGATTTTAGGATTGATTAAGGGTTAGGGTTAGGTGTAGGGTTAGATTTTAGGGCTGATTAAGGGTTAAGGTTAGGGTTAGGTGTAGGGTTAGATTTTAGGGTTAATTAATGGTTAAGGTTAGGGTTAGATTTTAGGGTTGAGTAATGGTTAAGGTTAGGGTTAGGTGTAGGGTTAGATTTTAGGGTTGATTAATGGTTAAGGTTAGGGTTAGATTTTAGGGTTAATTAATGGTTAAGGTTAGGGTTAGATTTTAGGGTTGAGTAATGGTTAAGGTTAGGGTTAGATTTTAGGGCTGATTAAGGGTTAAGGTAAGGGTTAGGTGCAGGGTTCGATTTTAAGGGTTGATTAAGGGTTAAGGTTAGGGTTAGGTGTAGGGTTAGATTTTAGGGTTGATTAAGGGTTAAGGTAAGGGTTAGGTGCAGGGTTCGATTTTAAGGGTTGATTAAGGGTTAAGGTTAGGGTTAGGTGTAGGGTTAGATTTTAAGGGTTGATTAAGGGTTAAGGTTAGGGTTAGGTGTAGGGTTAGATTTTAAGGGTTGATTAAGGGTTAAGGTTAGGGTTAGGTGTAGGGTTAGATTTTAGGGTTAATTAATGGTTAAGGTTAGGGTTAGATTTTAGGGTTGAGTAATGGTTAAGGTTAGGGTTAGATTTTAGGGTTGATTAAGGGTTAAGGTAAGGGTTAGGTGCAGGGTTCGATTTTAAGGGTTGATTAAGGGTTAAGGTTAGGGTTAGGTGTAGGGTTAGATTTTAGGGCTGATTAAGGGTTAAGGTTAGGGTTAGGTGTAGGGTTAGATTTTAGGGTTGAGTAATGGTTAAGGTTAGGGTTAGATTTTAGGGTTGATTTAGGGTTAAGGTTAGGGTTAGGTGTAGGGTTAGATTTTAGGGTTGATTAATGGTTAAGGTTAGGGTTAGATTTTAGGGTTAATTAATGGTTAAGGTTAGGGTTAGATTTTAGGGTTGAGTAATGGTTAAGGTTAGGGTTAGGTGTAGGGTTAGATTTTAGGGTTGATTAATGGTTAAGGTAAGGGTTAGATTTTAGGGTTGATTAAGGGTTAAGGTTAGGGTTAGGTGTAGGGTTAGATTTTAGGGTTAATTAATGGTTAAGGTTAGGGTTAGATTTTAGGGTTGAGTAATGGTTAAGGTTAGGGTTAGATTTTAGGGTTGATTAAGGGTTAAGGTAAGGGTTAGGTGCAGGGTTCGATTTTAAGGGTTGATTAAGGGTTAAGGTTAGGGTTAGGTGTAGGGTTAGATTTTAGGGCTGATTAAGGGTTAAGGTTAGGGTTAGATTTTAGGGTTGAGTAATGGTTAAGGTTAGGGTTAGATTTTAGGGTTGATTTAGGGTTAAGGTTAGGGTTAGGTGTAGGGTTAGATTTTAGGGTTGATTAATGGTTAAGGTTAGGGTTATATTTTAGGGTTGATTAAGGGTTAAGGTTAGGGTTAGATTTTAGGGTTGATTTAGGGTTAAGGTTAGGGTAAGGTGTAGGGTTAGATTTTAGGGTTGATTAATGGTTAAGGTTAGGGTTAGATTTTAGGGTTGATTAAGGGTTAGGGTTAGATTTTAGGGTTAATTAAGGTTTAAGGTTAGGGTTAGGTGTAGGGTTAGATTTTAGGGTTAATTAATGGTTAAGGTTAGGGTTAGATTTTAGGGTTGAGTAATGGTTAAGGTTAGGGTTAGATTTTAGGGTTGATTAAGGGTTAAGGTTAGGGTTAGGTGTAGGGTTAGATTTTAGGGTTGATTAAGGGTTAAGGTTAGGGTTAGATGTAGGGTTAGATTTTATGGTTGATTAAGGGTTAAGGTTAGGGTTAGGTGTAGGGTTAGATTTTAGGGTTGATTAAGGGTTAAGGTTAGGGTTAGGTGTAGGGTTAGATTTTAGGGTTGATTAAGTCTAAAGGTTAGGGTTAGGTGTAGGGGTAGATTTTATGGTTGATTAAGGGTTAAGGTTAGGGTTAGGTGTAGGGGTAGATTTTATGTTTGATTAAGGGTTAGGGTTAGGGTTAGGTGTAGGGTTAGATTTTAGGGTTAATTAAGGGTTAAGGTTAGGGTTAGATTTTAGGGTTAATTAATGGTTAAGGTTAGGGTTAGATTTTAGGGTTGAGTAATGGTTAAGGTTAGGGTTAGATTTTAGGGTTGATTAAGGGTTAGGGTTAGGTGTAGGGTTAGATTCTAGGGTTGATTAAGGGTTAAGGTTAGGGTTAGGTGTAGGGTTAGATTTTATGGTTGATTAAGGGTTAAGGTTAGGGTTAGGTGTAGGGTTAGATTTTAGGGTTGATTAAGGGTTAAGGTTAGGGTTAGATTTTAGGGTTGAGTACTGGTTAGGGTTAGATTTTAGGGTTGATTAAGGGTTAAGGTTAGGGTTAGGTGTAGGGTTAGATTTTAGGGTTGATTAAGGGTTAAGGTTAGGGTTAGATTTTAGGGTTGATTAATGGTTAAGGTTAGGGTTAGATTTTAGGGTTGATTAAGGGTTAAGGTTAGGGTTAGGTGTAGGGGTAGATTTTATGGTTGATTAAGGGTTAAGGTTAGGGTTAGGTTCTATTTTGAATAATTTATATTCAACATAGGGTTAAGTTAAATTTAATGGACATTCAATTCAGTGTTAGTTGACCATCAACAAGGCCATAAAAGTAAAGTGTTGCCAAAATGTATATTTCGGGAATACAATACTGCAAGAAAATGAAAATTAAATGTTATTATTGCATATGATATGATATTGCACACCCCTAAACGAGATATTAAAAAATACAATATTTTTTTTAATCAGATGTGTTGCCGATCAGTCGTGTACTCTAGATTTTAGGAGTATGTTTCCATAATTTTAATAATCCTGCAGGAGATCACAGGTTCTTGTCCACGATCCTCTTTTTCCTCCGTGGTGCTAAAGTGTGTTTGTAGCTAATAAAAAAGGAAAACTGTATTCTGAGTATTAGCTGCTATTGTACTCACTTCAACATTAAATCAGTGATTACTGGGAGCTAAATTTCCACTAGCGGCTAATGCCAACACACTCCTTTATTTAGCTGTGTTTAAAACACTGTAATGCCTTGACACTCATTGCTAGGGCTCTGCCATATACTTTTTGAATATGGTGAATGATATCATACCCTGAAACATGGTGCCATATCACCCACCCCTATTTATTACACACCAGGGTAGGGGTGGGCTATATGTCTCTAAAATAATATTACAATATTTCATGGTATTTTCGTGATGACGATACTCTTGGCGAGTATGTAACATGACACAGAATTAAAAAAAAAAAAACATAAACATTCAGGAATACACTACTGCAACAAAATGAAAATCTAATTTTATTATTGATATGGCACATCCCTACCTGAAATATTAAAAAAATACAAGGCTGTTTTTTTTTAATCAGATTTGTAACAGAAGTCAATGATCCAGAATGACATGATACTAATAATACTAATAGTGCACTCCTCTTATTATCTCCATGTATCCAGGATTAAAGTAAAATAAATTATACTGGACAAATATAAACATCTAATAATAATAAATATATATTTTTATTTAGCTAAAAACATAAAAAAAGTAGAACCTGATGTGATAATTAGGGGTGGGTGATATGGCTCCATATTTCAGGGGGATATTTTTGCCTACGATATGATATTATCACATCAGGGTTCTACTTTTTTTTACTGTTTTTAGCAAAAGAAAAATTCACACTGTTCTCATTTCCCATTATATATCTACTAGAGACAGATTATATCTGTACAGTATCATTTATTTTACTTTAATCCTGGATATATGGAGATATTAGGAGTGCATTATTATTATTATCAGTATCGTGACATTCTGTTACAAATCTGATTTAAAAAATGATCATATTATTTATTAATATCTCAGTTAGGGGTGTGCCATATCATATCATATGCAATCATAAAATGCAAATTTAATTTTGTTGCAGTAGTGTATTCTTAAAATATTTTTTTTTTAATTCAGTGTTTTGGCATATTTTCATATCGCCAATAGTATCATTATCATGAAAATACTATGAAATATCGTAATATAATATTAGAGCCATATCGCCAAACCTTTTTGAGTACATTAACATGGTTTTAACCACTGTAACAATAACTCTATTCACTTTCATTTTCACTTTCTTTCATCCGAGAGCTGGAAAGGTAGAAAACAGTGAAAGATGGAACATCCAGATATCACAGGCCAAGTCAATAGCAGAAATGAAGTGCTAAAGTGGATGTGCTTTATTACTTCTTTTAAATCATGAAAGAGCACCAGTATTATCTCCCATCTGTCTAGACTGATTGAGCCATTCAAGGAAAACACTTAATATTGAATTCTGTCTGAATGCACTCGGAGAATCTCAAGAAGGTCAAGTTCCTCCAGAGAACAGAATTAGCTTTGTCTCCATAATACTTCATACTTTAGATGTGAATTGTATGAGTTTAAGTGGCGCTTTTTTAATTTTTATAGCTTTTGAAACCTAAAACCGCTCTTGCTTTTTTCTTTTTTTTACAGTTAAAGACAGTTAAAGAACATATCGTTTACAGTGATCTAGTGGGTATATTGGTCTTTTAGTTGTTAGAGCACTGGGGTATTAATGAAAAGCTTCTTTTTAATGCAAGCTTCTTTTTTAAAGCTGTTCTCCTGAAAAAAGTCCCTTAACCTGTGTTTTTTACCTGGGTGCTTCAGTGATGGGTGCCCACCGCTCTGGGCATGTGTTCTCACTCTCTATCGAATATCAAATTAAAAATCAAATCAGCCAAATCTAAATGTATCTGCCAATATGGATATGATTACAATAGTACTGTTTTTTTTCGCACTTTAAGGCGCAACGGATTATAAGGACCATTTTATGTGAAACTAGTAACTAGTAACTAGTAGTAGGAACAGGAGTGTCGCCATGTTTCCCTTCTAAATTCAGCGGGAAAGGTAAGCTAAGTTAAATGAACAAAACTGTAATTCTTAAAAAAAAAATTCTGACAAGTCTACATAGATTCATCTCCTGAAAACTGTAAAGCGCTTCAGTTTAATTACAGTAAGCTTAGATGTACAGATTTCCTCTAAGGCTGGAGCTAATCACTAGCGCTTAGCGGCTAATGCCACCAGACAGTGCTACACTGAGGAACTCTGAGTGTTCCGGTAAGCCAGGGTGATATTAGCTAGCGGATCGTCACCCGTAGCTTGTTTTAACACAGAAAACACTAGCAGACTACAATCTAATATACTCTCCTATGAACGGCAAAGGAGCTAGCATTTTGTGTGATTAGCAGCTAATGCTAATGGTGCGCCAGTAGTGCTAGTCGGGGTTAAAAGCAGGCTACAGGCCGATAATACCTCACCTCTGAATGGCAAAAGAGCTAGCACTTCATGCAGTTAGCAGCTAATGCTAATGCTGCTCCAGTCTTGGTGCTGGAGAAACTTATACATAGGGAATTCATACATAAGGAGCACCAGATTATAAGGAGCTCTGATGTTTTTTGGGAAAATGAAAGGATTTTATGTGTGTTAAGTGAATTATACTGTACGGTTCCACTACTGTTCTGATTTAAAGAACATTTTTCACTTCGCTATTCAGAACTGTGCAATATAATCACGCTCATTTCCAGAGGTGCACTCGAATTCAGTCTCAGCAGAGGATCCAAAAAGTCCACAGCTAATCCACGTTTCTGTTCCAGCTGCCTTCACACCTGAGCCAAGGTTGCATGCTTTCAGCCGCTGTTTACCTGGCTCAGGCAGGTGTGAAGCTTGAGAAGATTAACAATGTGAAAAGCCGGGGGTCCCTGTGGACCTGGAACGTGGTTACAGCACCCGTTTCCCTTTGAGAGCTTGATTTGGCTCACGCTTAAACCATGAAATTCAGGTGTGGAGAGTTCAGCTAGCTCAGCTAACCCTCTGCAAACTGCACTTACACTAACCGTGAGCAAAGATTACAACGACCAGAGACGCGTATCACATCTGAGCGTGAAAAAAGAAAGACGGTATTACATAAACGGGTCGGGCTACCGTTACCTCCAGATCACCTCCAGGCAAGCGACTTACTTAAATCAAACAAACGGCTTCTGCTTCTTCTTTCTTTCCTTTTCCTTTTTTTTCGCTGAATAAAAGATATATAAATAAAAGAAAGATGAAGCTGAGACCATTAAGAGCGGCCATAAGTATCCCGAGGTTTATTTAAGGATAATAAATTACAGTTACAGCCATGACGCTGCAAGTGTGCTGAGAGCGAGCCTCTTTAATCTTTGAGGAGAAATTAGCGCAGCTAGCCGCATCTAGCATCTTTAATATGCGTTTGGGAGAGTCAGTAATTAAATTACAATATACAGAAGTTAAATGAAGGCTAATGCACTTAGGAGGAGGAAACATAGATTTCTGTCTGCAGCATGAACTTAATCCCGAAGAGGATAATTAAAGGCACATCTTAAAAGAGGCTTTATCCTTTAAGGTAATATCTGTCATATCTGGAGAAGTGCCCTGTTTATTAAAGAGTTCGCCATCGGTAAGAACTTTCCCCACCATAGTGTCACACCTTAGCCTTAGCATTAGCCTTAGCCTGTATCTGTTTGTGTCTTCCGTTTCTATCCTCTGTTCTCTGTATGTTTTGTTTACTCCCCCATGTGCTTCTAAAGCACATGGCTTTGTTTTGGTATTGTCCTGTCTCCTGCCTAGCCCTGCCCTAGCCATTAGTGTTTTCACCATGTTGTTGTCTTGTTTGTAACCCCGCCCCCTAGTTACTGGATCCCAGGTGTTCCTCACCCTCCTTGTGTATAAATAGCCCATTGTATGAGTGTTTGCTTGTAGAGTTTTTTTTTTGTATCCTTGTCTTCTGTATTTATCATCCCTATCCAATAAAAATGAAAAACACTTATCTCAAGAACAGCAACTTTACAGGAGAGAGAAACAACCTTGTGAGCATTCAATGGAAGTCAATGTAAAAAGAGTTTATTTTAGGTAATTTTGAAGAGTTTAAAGAAATTTTGGCACAGTGTGGCACTTATGCAGTAAACTAAAAATCGACAAAAATGGAGATGTGTTTTTCATTGGACAGCGACGACATGCGTGCACCAGTTTTTGTATTTTGTGTTCAAGAATCTCAATCTCAATTCCTTAATACAGGTCTGTTGTTTTGTGATCTTAGTAAGTGTGCCAAGTTAATTTTGTTTGTTAATTTTGTATTCTTAGTGTTATTCTAGTTATTCAGTTTCATGTTTGTTTAGTTAAGCTTAGTTTTGTTCTTGTCTTTGTTTATTTACTTGTAAGCTACCCGTGTTTGCTTTGTTTTGCTTTCATTGCTTTGCTTCATCTTGTTTAAAAAAATAAATTGTAAAATTTATATCTGCACTTACAGGGGTTGGACAATGAAACAATATTTATTATTTATTATCCGACAGACAGTTCTGGTGGAAACAGGAGAGTTGAGGTGCACATTGAATTCTGTCGTGATTTCACCAGCCGTGGTTTTATGTTTTTTGGATACAATCCGGGTTAGCGCCCGAACATCCCTTTCAGACAGCTTCCTCTTACAGCATCCACAGTTAATCCTGTTGGATGTGGTTGGTTCTTCTTCGTGGTATGCTGACATTACCCTGGATACTGTGGCTCTTGATGCATCACAAAGACTTGCTGTCTTGGTCACAGATGCTCCAGCAAGACGTGCACCAACAATTTGTCCTCTTTTGAACTCTGGTATGTCCCCCATAATGTTGAGTGCATTGTAATATTTAGAGCAGAACTGTGCTCTTACCCTGCTAATTGAACCTTCACACTCTGCTCTTACTGCTGCAATGTGCAATTAATGAAGATTGAACACCAGGCTGCTCCAATTTAGCCATGAAACCTAAAATCCCACACTAAAATGATTACAGGAGTTTCAGTTTCAGTGTCCAACCCCTGTAGTTTCCAGGGTCAATGTTTAATCGCCTGAGTATTGACGCACTTGCATCGCAATAAATTAACAAGTGTGACAAGAGACAAGAAAAGCAATAACCCTGACCCTCGCTAAAGGAACTCACAAGGCCACCTCGTTCCTCGTTCCTCATACCGATATGTCTGTTGTCCACCTTGGCTTGTTGGTAAAAGGCTCTCTCTCCGTCAGCTCCGGGCAAATTGCTTTCTGCTTCTCCAGCTCGGGAAGGAGGGGGAAGCTTGAGCTGGGCAATTTTCCCAGCCTCCACCCCCCCCTGCGCTCGCAACAAAGAGCGCCAAATGGAAACATTGGCCCTCTGCTGAGTCGCGAGCTGGAGCTCCTCTTGCCAATCCAACAGCACGAATGTAGACATCAAACCAACACACTGGGTTTGCCAGAGCTGAGCAAAATCCTGCGACTCCAGAGAATTAAAGGGGGAATGATGAGGGTGAAAGAATGCGAGGGCATGGGGGTGTGAGGGATGTGGTCGCTCTGAGACAAAGGCGTTTTTTAAAGGTGCTGCAGCAACATCCCGGGCTGCACGGGAGGCGTGCATTCAATCTTGCTAACATGGATCGGCCGCTGACCCTTTTAGGAGAATCGATGGTGAGTGGTGGTGAGCAGCGGTGCGTGCCTAAGTGAGGAACGAGGCGCGGTATGTATGTAACAGCCGTGTGCACCACACACAACCAGATTATACGGGAGGTAAGCCAGTTTTACACAGCGCTGTAAGAAGCATGCTAAGTATGCTTAGGAGTATTTATGCATTTCAGTACAACACAAGGCTTTGTAAACTCTGCAAAATGGATTGTATGGAATTTATGTATTTTTCATACTATAAAACACACTGAATTATAGGGCACACTATGTGACACTAGTAAGGAATAGGGGTGTCGCCATGTTTCTTTTCTAATTCAGCAGACCATAGCTTTATTTTAAAGTCAAACGAGTGCTGGATGTTAATCTACACAGACACTAATTTGGGTGAGTAAAGCACTTCCGTTTATTTACAGTAATATTAGATTTTCAGATTTCCACTAGTGCTAGCAGCGGTTAGCGGCTAATGCCAACTGACAGCACTACACTGAGTGTTCCGATATAACCAGGGTGATATTAGCTACTGGTTCGTCCCACGTAGCTTGTTTTAACATGGTAAATGCACAGGCTACAGTACAATATACTAACCTCTAAACAGTGAAAGACCAACAGTAAACAAAGTTAGCGCTTAACAAAGTTAGCGGCTAATGCTAATGCTGCTCCAGCCTTGGTGCTGAAGAAGTAACCTGAAACTCCTGTATAACTCTGTACTTCAGTGGAGTGGATTTACTGCTCCTTAATACCTGACTGGTAGAATTTTTTACATAAGGAGCACCGGATTATAAGGCGCACTGCAGTCATGCAGCTTGCCATCAGCTGCCGGAGCCCCGAGAGAGCACAGTTGGTCTTGCTCTCTCTTGGTGGGTACAGTAGATGGCGCTCTTTCCTCTCATCACTCCTAGGGTGATGTGGATCAGCACAAAGCTGTGTCTGTGAGCTGATGTATCAGAACCGAGTCGCTGCGCTTTCCTCCGAGTCCTAATGAGTAGGTTGGGTAATTGGCCTTATCTAAATTGGGGAGAAAATGTAATAAAAAATAATGTCCTATCACTTTTGAGCCTGTGAAAAGGGCTGCTAAAGCAATATCCTTAATTGCTTCATTTCAAATTAATTGAGATGGCAAATTTTAAAGCGGCAGTCCTTATTATTTTGTTTATAAACTGAAAGCAGAAGCATTTCTGAGTGGAGAAGAATATGGATAAAATATTGTGTTTAATGAAACGACCATCCCTGCTAATCCTAATACATTCATAAAACTAAAAGAAACGGGGTTTCGGGTCGCTTTTCGAGGGAATTCTTCTTCTGGGCATGTTACGCATCTTTACGTACTTACGTCACACGTACAGCCTCTAAAAGAGTATCCGGCCTAGTTTTACTAAACGCGAGCGGCTGGTGGAGCAATGGAGACTTCAGAAGAGGAAACTCAGAGCTCAGTAGATCAGTCACTCATAGTGAAACCAAAGAAACGAAAGAGTGAAGTTTCTGACTGAGCTCTCTCTCTCTCTTTCCCTCTCTCTCTCTCTCTCTCTCTCTCTCTTTCCCTCTCTCTCTCTTTCTCTGACCGAACATAACCTGGAATCAGATTCATCCGCTCTGAAAGGAGACCGCATCACACCCACCCAGTTTAAAATGATTCTTTTGCATGCTCGGTGCAATTAAATCCTCTAAATCCCAACATTTACGGAAATCACTAAAGACTTATGGTGTTGACTGTGCACTGTACTGTGCACAGACAATATTCTATAAGAGAAGAATGCATAGCAGTGAAGCACAGCATTGTGGGATGTGCTGTACAATAACGGCTATAGCAGTTACACACACTGTATTATAACTGCACCACAGTTATAACAGATACAACAGTTATGTTATATTGTGCACAACCGATTTCCAACAAGGGAATCTCAGCCTCCAGCTTTACAGGAGAGAGGTCTACTGCCTACTAGTCTATTAACTAAGCGTCATCTCACACTTAATCAAGCCGAGAGCCTGAACGCAGATCAAATCGACTATTGCATCACCTATAACCGCATTAACTGCCTCATAATATGCTTTCTCATTTAGGCTGTTAGATGCAAACGAACCGTGAAGCGCGTCAAAGTAGCTGTAGGTGGCAGAGGGGGAAGGGCAGCGGCATGTTATACACAGGCATTATATTGGAAAAAAGATGGAAAAACACTGAAAAAACACAGAAAAACACTGAATAACACTGAATAAAACAGTCACCACAACAACTCGACATAAAGCATCCCTCCAACTGAGGAGATTATAACAGAATTACTCATTAATTAGCCTGTTCACAGACACAGGCGAGAGTATTAGACGACATAAAAGAAGGCTGTTTTGTAAGTACAGGCCTCAGGCTCTGACACTTGTGGCGGTAAAAACATTCCCATTCTGTCTTTTCCTCGCAGTAATTCAACACCAGGGAGAAGCACAGAGAGCTGGAGGGAAGAACTCAGCGGTGCCTCGTTCCATCTGCCCGGCGATGTGCACTCGAAGCCACGCGCAATAAAACAAACCTAATTCAGTCCTCAGGCAACTCAGGAGACTCTGCTGGAGACGCCCCTCAAGCAACAGGCCTGATTTCTGTGGAATATACGCCAGCTGAAATGTAAAAGATGTATAACTCTGGAAAAAATAATAAGAGACCACTTAAAAATGGAATATAATTAAGAGGAAGATGGATGATCACAAGCCATCAAACCACCAAACTGAACTTGTTGAATTTTTGCACCAGGAGTAAAGCAGCATAAAGTTATCCAAAAGCAGTGTGTAAGACTGGTGGAGGAGAACATGATGCCAAGATGCATGAAAAAAAACTGTGATTAAAAACCAACCAGGGTTATTCCACCAAATATTGATTGATTTTTGAACACTAAAAACTTCTGACCATGAATATGAACTTGTTTTCTTTGCATTATTTGAGGTCTGAAAGCTCTGCATTTATTTTTTTGCTATTTCAGCCATTTCTCATTTTCTGCAAATAAATGCAGAAATGCTCTAAATGAGAATATTTTTATTTGGAATTTGGGAGAAATGTTGTCTGTAGTTTATAGAATAAAAAACAACAATGTTCATTTTACTCAAACATAAACCTATAAATAGCAAAATCAGAGAAACTGATTCAGTTCGTACGTTTTTTCCTCTAATTGCAATAAAAAAAAGAAAAAGAGAGAAGATAGTATCTGACCTACATTTTCTACATGCAGATGGTGAGGTACCACTCGACATCACTGAGAAACATCTGCCAGTCAGGAGGGACTCCCATTTCTTATATTATTTAATGCCAGAACTCAAATGAAAAAGAGATAAAAGTGTCTCGCTTTCTGTGAATATTCTTGGCTAAACAAATCGAAAAATATATTAAGCATTAAGGCCAATTTATACATCCACATCGAACATATGCTGCAGTCTACACCGTAGCTCGATGTTCACCTCCCTGGAAATGTAACAACACGATGCAGACAGCCACAGCTGTGATTGATCCGCATTGATCTATTAAAATACAGTGTTTTCAACGAGACGTGCAGTACAGATTTCTGCGTAGTAAATCAAGTCTTGCAGCAGTGAGCAGTGAATGCTGCACATACCGTGCTCAGTGTGTAAACAGCATGGAGCAGCAGCAGAGACAGAGTTTGTTCATAGTTGTGGTAACTAATTAGCATTATCTGACTAATATATAAGATAAAACTGCACCTTATCAGCAGTTTAGCTCAAATAAAAACAGGACTATATTTCATACCTGGGTCGGATCGAGACCAGATCACGTTCTCACCACAAGCTGGCGTAAAAACGCCCTAAATCAACCCTGATAGCAACATCTGGCATCTTTACTAGTGACCCACAAACCACTTGGAATGATGGTCTAGAAATGTTTAATAAGCTCCAGTTGTTAAACTAGTGTTTGAGTGGTGGGTCAGGTCTGACCATGTTTGTTTATTTATATATTTCCCCACTAATATATCTGTAATTATAAAAAAATATTATTTTATCATTCTTATTTTTTAAATAGAATTAGTTTAATTTCAATTACTACGCTACATGTTCCAGTTGTGTATACCCACAACTTTACTTTATTCAAGTTCAATTTTCACCAAATAACTTTCTCAAGATATTTGTACAAATGTACATATTCAGGTAGGATTGAGATTTTGTGCTCGTGGGCTCCCCCTTACAGTTGTAGAGTGTACTAAATGTTTCAGGCGGATTAGTTTCTCTTTCTCGTTTTCTGGCTTTCACAAACATATTCGGTCTCTTTCCAGCTTCTGCCAGAGTGTCTGTATATTAGTTTGTAAAGAATGAACCAGTAGTCCTTGTAGAACTGTTAGAACTAAAGGTCGGAAAGCAGGTTGCAGTTCTCGCGAGCTCAGAGGAGCTCCGGCACAGACACGAGAGCACCGCTATTCCTCCTATTACACCTCAATGCAGCGCTGCAGTGAGTTTCAAGCTGTAATTTTACTTCTTTAAAAAGATCAAAAATCAAGGAAATCCTACCTAGTGCTGCTTTAATGAGAATATTGAATAGAGCATTTTATATAAAATCAAAGAAGGGCCAGAAAATAAAAGAAGGGCTTTTTAAATCACTTGATAAAGTCAATGGCGACTATGACCATCACTAAACTGACATCCTCGGATCACTGGGTTGAACTTTATTAAAGAAAGAGGAAAAATCTGAAGATAAAACTGTAGCATGGGGGTTACATTGCTTAAGCCCATATCGTCTTTGTCCAATGAAAAAAAACATGTATCTCCAAAAGAGCAACTTTACATGAGAGATATAAAACCTTAATTACTTTCAATAGAAGTCAATGTAACTATTTATTTGATAATTTTGCATTAGATAAATTGGATTAGATAAACTATTTTTAGTCAATTTTGAAGAATTTATATTGATCCACTCATCAGGTAATTTTGACACAATATGAGGGACAGTTTGTGTATTTAAATTCTAAAGTAAACTTAAAATTAATTTAAAAAAATGGATATGCTTGTTTTTCATTGGACAGCGACGATATGCAGGTGTGTAAGTGTTGCCATGGTGACAGCATCAGTGTTCTTAGGGGTGGGATGGTGCTATCAATACTAAGTAGTGTTTCTAACGCAACACAGGTCCAAAGATTGATCATAGGCAGGATTGTGACAAATGATCTGTTAATTATCTGTTATCATCTATTCACCAACATCACTTCCTATCAGTTTTAAATAAAACAAAATATCTCCTATTCTTCTATTCTTTATTCTTCTTATTATTAAAAACACGAGCATGGTACTGATATACATTTTTACCACTAACACTACTACTACCACTACAAGACTGTTCAATGTCTCAGTATCACCAGATCAGTGGAGATCAGAGTATCTGATTTCTGCTGTTTCCAATCTTCTCCACCCTGCAGGGAAGAATAGAGGATCTAATTGAGCCCAGTCATCTGAAGGCCTGAAGAGACGTCTCCAAAGACCCTCTTGCACCCCTCCAGTCATCTGAAATCACAGCGCCGCAGTGGGAACGACACGGGCTTTACAGATAATAAATTCCAAATGTTCTGAAGTGCGTTTGAAGCTTGTTTGACTGTGTCAGTATTAAGTCTTTTACTTGTGATGCGAACGTGAACGGACAGGTCATTAGCATTCCGCTCCTCACCTGCCTCCCCTCAGCTTTAAAAAAGGGCCGGCAGGATATTTTTAATGCTGATTAAAATTCATTTTACCAGCTGAATAAAATACAAGCTGAGCCAAAAGTGATTTCAAGGTTAGCAATAATGTCTAACCGAGTGCATTACAGCTAAAAGACCCGCTGTTGGGCCACTATATATATATATATATATATATATATATATATATATATATATATATATATATATATCTCTTCAGCTTAGTGACCCTTTCAGAGTCCTTTTCATCAGACGTAGATAATATACACACAAAATAGACATAAACCCACTTGGAAAGATCCACTAAGATCCTCAGAACACGTCTGCGAACTTGATTCAGATTTATTGTGATTGGTCTGCTGAGCAGAAGTATAAATATACCTTTTGTTGTCTAAAGTCTGTGCTATGTAGGAAGTGTTGTAGGAAATAAAAGCTCACTCGGGTTGCCAAGTTGAGGAGGCTAAATCTATACTATATACAGGGGTTGGACAGTGAAACTGAAACACCTGTCATCATTTTAGTGTGGGATTTTAGCTTTCATGGCTAAATTGGAGCAGCCTGGTGTTCAATCTTCATTAATTGCACATTGCACCAGTAAGAGCGTGTATGAGAGTGTGAAGGTTCAATTAGCAGGGTAAGAGCACAGTTCTGCTCAAAATATGAGCAAATATTGCAATGCACACAACATTATGGGTGACATACCAGAGTTCAAAAGAGGACAAATTGTTGGTGCACATCTTGCTGGAGCATCTGTGACCAAGACAGCAAGTCTTTGTGATGCATCAAGAGCCACGGTATCCAGGGTAATGTCAGCATACCACCAAGAAGGACCAACCACATCCAACAGGATTAACTGTGGACGCTGTAAGAGGAAGCTGTCTGAAAGGGATGTTCGGGTGCTAACCCGGATTGTATCCAAAAAACATAAAACCACGGCTGATCAAATCACGCAGAATTCAATGTGCACCTCAACTCTCCTGTTTCCACCAGAATTGTCCGTCACAAATTATTGTGCTCTAAAACCAGGTGTTTCAGTTTAATAAAAGTTGCACCATTTAAAATGTTCATTTTTTTTTCTTTGAGCGTACAGACAAAGGCTCAAGTGTGTGTGTGTGCGTTGTGTGTGTGAGTCACAAGGGAGGGGAGGATGAGATAACCGCCTAAGCAATGATTGGCTAAGGTATAGTAAGATTACGTCTTCAGCCAATCAGAGAAAATAGGTGGGTGGGTGTTTAGAGTGCTTGCATAGTGGCGAGTGTTTACGGGGGCGAGTAACACAAAAGTAATGCAATAGTTACTTATACTGGTAACTAGTTACTTTTATAGTGGAGTAACTCAGTTAGTAACTCAGTTAATTTTTTGGAGAAGTTGCTAGTAACTATAACTAATTACTTTTTCAAAGTAACGTGCCCAACACTGGTAGCAATGAACATTTAAGCATGAACACTTGAGTACTAACAAACTGTGCACCAGATGGCATTACACTGTATTTTCCATTTTTCAGATGTACAGTACATACACCCCACATAATGATAAACATATTGCAGCATGCTCGTCCATGATCTTTAGAACACGTCCGTGAACTCGAACGTGATTCAGATTTATTTTAGCACAGATGGATGTACAGTACTCTTCAAAAGCAGGCTCCTTATCTTAGTCGGAGGGCGATGATTAGCCTTGTAAATTAATTGCTTAATTACGGCTCTTAATTAACCCCCAATTAAGACCACAGGAATTCCAGTCGAGCTTAATTCAGAGATGACATTAATTAGCCGAGTTTGTGGACGAGCTTTCGATGGCGGATTGTGGAGCTGAAGGTCAGTCAGACTGAGTAAAGTTCAGCACTTGTTTGTTTTATGGGTCTGAATAACTGGAGCGCTGCCCAACTCATCCTGGCCTTTCTGAAACCATCAGGGATAAAACGTGCTGTTCGAGATGCTTTTCAGATTCAGTACGGCTGATCTCAGCTTTATAAACAAGCAGAGCAAAGAGCAGAAAGCTCCGTGTGGATTAAATTAGTTCATCAGGTGGACAAACTTTATCTTTATCTTTTATTTTTTTTAATAAATGGAAAAACTCTCATTATTATACAGCAATAAAATCACCACATAATGAGCAAGTTAATGAAGGAAATAAAGAAGAGTGGTCCAACTACATTGAAAAAAAGGTAAAATAGTCAACTTTACTTAAAAAAAGTTTCGCAACTTTCTGCATTTGCTTTTTTTTAAGTAAAATTAGTTTCAGATAAATTTAAGTAACTTCAACTCGGTTTCAAGACTCTGCTTGAACCTGTTATTTGTCCAAAGGGAGTTCTATATAGAGAATTTTTAATGCCTTATTTTGTTTTTGTTTTCTTGGCTTGGCCTTGTTTCTTGCTTATTATTGTGCCACGCATCCTTGTTTTATGAGTCTGGTTTCCTCATTGGATTTTCTGGTGTGTTTTTACTTCGTTTTGCACCATTAGGATCTTCAATAAGCTCATCGTGGCTCATTATCAATTAACCCCAACACATCATGCACTGTAGGGTTTAAAAGATGTTTTAAAGACGTTTTTAAAGGAGCATTTAGTAGGAAATAAGAGCGAGTGTGTGAAATAGCTATAACTACAGCAGTGCAATTTCAAAACACCACAGAGAGTTATCTGCCCAGACGTGAAGCTCACTCGGGTTGCCAAGTTGAAGAGGCTGAATCTACACAATCCAGTGCAAGACGAGTTCAGTTCAATTCAACTTCTACCATGGCAAGCAACAACGATTCATACTCTGTAAGTTAATCAGCTAATAAATACGTTTGGAGTGTTTTTATTGTTTGCACATTATAAACCATCTCATGTGAAATTTATTCATAGTTAGCTAACCTAGCTTTATGCACCGCTAGCTGCAAGAACGGGCGGAAAAACGAGAACAGGCGGAAACTAAAGTCACGCCGAGCGCGACAGAGAGAGAGACTGGGGAGGAATGTAAACAAAAGCTCTCCAGAGAAGCATTTTATTATTTCTTTTTTATTATCATTCATTATTGTTCAAGAAAACCTCACGAGCCAAATGTTTCATCCACCATTGCCTGCATTTCCCTCTACATTGTGCACATGTTGTGTTCATTTTTGTGGATATGAAAAACCAGTGTGTTAAATGGAAGCAGGACATGCGAGACATCAGCCGTAAACATAAACTTACCTAACAGCAAAAATAATCTCTATTTAGCCTAAGGGAGATGTTTTGATGGCTTTGATAGAGTAAAGAGGGAATTGGATAAAGGATATGATGTTCAGATCAAGAGGGGTCAAATATACTGTATACATCAATATATCTGAAATATAAATGCTTTACTTAAAGGCTTTACTTTCAATCTCCGGTCATTCCACAACTGTTCATGGTCAGTAGTCTATGAGATTTTAAGGTGCACTTAAAATCATTTAATTTTACCAAAAATCATCAGAGCTCCTTATAATCCGGTGCTCCTTATGTATGAATTTTACCAGTCAGGTATTAAGGAGCAGTAAAGTCATTCTGAAAACTGAAGTACAGAGTTATACAGGAGTTTCAGTTTAGTTCTCCAGCACTAAGACTGGAGCAGTATTAGCATTAGCCGCTAACCACAGCGCTAAGCGCTGTCTGCATGTTTACTGTGTTAAAACAAGCTACATGGGATAAACCGCTAGCTAATATCACCCTGGCTTACTGGAAACACTCAGGGTTCCTTAGTGTAGTACTGTCGGGTGGAATTTTTACACCCCACTTACCGTGGCTAGCGCTAGAAGTTAGCATCAAATGCTAATGCTGCTGCACCCAGCCTTAGTGGAAATCTGGAAATCTAAGCTTACTGTAAATAAACAGAATGGAAGCGCTTTACTCACCCAAATAAACAGTTTTCAGGAGAGAAATCTGTGTAGATTAACATCCAGCACTCGTTCGACTTGCAGTTTTGTTTACTTAGCTTAGCTTAGCTTTACAGGTCTGCTGAATTAGAAGGAAAACATGGCGACACCTCTGTCCCTTACTAGTGCTGCATAATGTGCCTTATGTATTAAATCTGGTGCACTTTATGTATGAAAATAGACCAGAAAATAGACGTTCATTGATAATGCATATTATATTTCTGTGCACCTTATAGTGCAAATAATACAGTAAATGATTGCAAGTTAAGGGTTAAATTCAGGTCTGAAAAGTGGTATTTTCTATACTGACTGTTAAAGACTCTCATTCACTATAAACCGAAGGAAAGATTGAGGACTATGACTTTAATATGATACACAAACACTATCTCCACTTGCTCTTTCCATCAAAAAGGAGATAAAATCAACATGCTGGTGGGAGTATGTTTTGTAGATGTATTGTAAGCGTTGTTTACAATGTCTTTGATGAGTTTCCACCGACAAGGACCCAGGGGAAGTTCAAAGCGTGTCATTTCCTCTCTCTCGTACTGAGAGCGTTTACAATGACAGGACTGAACGTGTTATCTGTGTACAGTAAACAACATCCCGGCGATCAAACCACTTGTGAAAAAAGCCTTGATTCAGGTCCTTGATTCTAGGAATCTTCTTCAGATAAAGTGAATATAACAGCTTTTCAGCCAGACCTCTATAAAGGAGTAAAAAAGGAAAGAAAACGGCTCTTATAACCAGCTCTTATAGCCGGCTGATATCAGTGATGCTACTCTTTTGAAAATTAAATTTCCTTCAATCTCTGGTTATGCCACAATCACTGAAGTTCAGAGGATTTTGAGCTGGAAAATTCAGAAAATCAAAAAAGTGAAGGAAACATTTTTTCCCCCAATAAATATTTTAGTAAGCTACATTAAGAGAAAAGCAACACGTACATTTTAATTTTTCCTGTTTTTAAGGCCAGTTTATACCTCAGGAGTCAGGAATACAATGCTAAGTGGACCAATGGTCCAGTCATAACACACAGCAATATAATGTGAAATAACTGTCTCGTGTATTTGCACTCCCAGACATGTAGCAAAAAAGATGATTCCCCTTAAAACTAATGTAAATCTCTCAATTGTGCTTGTTATCAAGACTGCTCCTACTTACTTTAGCTTATGTAGCCTAGGTCATTTAAAATTTGTTTATGCACCTGTACTGAAATATCATAATTTAGAGCATTTATTTGCAGAAAATGAGAAATGGCAGAAATAACAAAAACAGATGCAATTCTACGCTAAAAACTCCGTCATAAACAGTAATAGGAGTGAGTGTCAGTTACAGGAGTGAGTGCCAGTAACAGGAGTGAGTGCCAGTAACTAAAGTGAGTGCCAGTAACAGAAGTGAGTGCCAGTAACAGGAGTGAGTGCCAGTAACTAAAGTGAGTGCCAGTAACAGAAGTGAGTGCCAGTAACAGAAGTGAGTGCCAGTAACAGGAGTGAGTGCCAGTAACTAAAGTGAGTGCCAGTAACAGGAGTAAGTGCCAGTATCTAAAGTGAGTGCCAGTAACAGGAGTGAGTGCCAGTAACAGGAGTAAGTGCCAGTAACTAAAGTGAGTGCCAGTAACAGGAGTGAGTGCCAGTAACAGGAGTGAGTGCCAGTAACTAAAGTGAGTGCCAGTAACAGGAGTGAGTGCCAGTAACAGGAGTGAGTGCCAGTAACTAAAGTGAGTGCCAGTAACAGGAGTGAGTGCCAGTAACAGGAGTGAGTGCCAGTAACAAGAGTGAGTCCCAGTAACAGAACTGAGTCCCAGTAACAGGAGTGAGTGCCAGTAACTAAAGTGAGTGCCAGTAACAGGAGTGAGTGCCAGTAACAGGAGTGAGTGCCAGTAACTAAAGTGAGTGCCAGTAACAGGAGTGAGTGCCAGTAACTAAAGTGAGTGCCAGTAACAGGAGTGAGTGCCAGTAACAGAGTTCCTCTGCAGTATGAACAATTTTAAACATGGAAAGTTTGTTTTGGACACAGAACAAACTTACAAACCAATGACCCAAATCTAATCTTTCCTCATTTGTGTCATTTGTTTTATTTACGCATCAGTATAAAAAAATGGCAAAAAAAACCTAAAAACCTAAAAACCTTAAAAAAGCCTTTTCTAGATATTTACATGAAGTCTTTCATTTTTTTCAAGCAGGAATGCACTCTTTTATATGATATATTGTAACGCTGGAGCAGATGTGAGGTGGACGTAAAAGCGGGTAAGACAAAGAGATTTATTAAATAACAAATAAACAAACAAACAAATAAGGAGCAATCGAGGAAATATATATATATGCATAAACAAACAGGGAAAATAACAAAGAGCGAAACTAGACAAATACATAACTAAACAGGGCTAGGGATATATACAAGGGAAATAAACAAGATAAACAAGGAAATATATGTGAAAAACGGGTAACTAGAAAATAAACAAGACAGTATAAATACAAAGAACCAAGGAACGTAGAAATAACTATAGCAAAAACGTGGAAAGACAGACAACAGAGGAAGGACCGACGAATAAACACAGACAAAGGGGACTATTTATACTAACAGGAAACAATAAACACCTGGGGAGAAAGGTAACAAGGGGCGGAGCTACAAAGTACAGACACATGACGGAAAAATACTGGGGAAACACACTGGGAAACGGAGAAAACATAGGGAAACAGAGCAGGGCGTGACATATATACATATTAAAACTTAGCTTAAACATTGTCACACTATTGACTAAGTTGCTGCATAGTTGCTCAAAACAGACGAATACAGAAAAAAATGTGGATTTGCCTGGAATCCCTCTATTAATCAGGACATGAGGTCTTACTGTGAACTACAAATGAACAGAAGTCATGTTAGAGTCACACTGACCATAACCAGCAAGCTGATTGGCTGTTTCTCCTAAAAGACATGACTTTCTCCTTGAATCGGCACCATGATTGGTTAAGAGACACACAGCGGTCAGTGGACTGTCGCCTGTAATAAAGTTTTTTTACATTTTATTATTATACGGGAAATTTTATGTGAAAATACTCATACGGGAGCACGGCGGGAAAGAGGAGTAAAATACGGTAGTTTCCCGCCCAAAACGGGAAACTTGACAGGTATGCCATAGACAGCACAGAGGATAGACACAAATACATAGACATACAGACACTAGTCCAGTTTCTCAGTAATGCTGTAGTAGCTTTTCCATGGTGTGACAATGGGATCAGTTATCTTCTTTAAGGGAAAAAAACTCATAGTAAATCAATACAAAGTTAATCTGACTGATCACCCTTATCCAATGATGAAATATTAACCCCCTGCTGGGAGTGGTCGTCTTTTCCAGGCTGATAGCACCGCTCATATTGCTGGAAGGGTCAGTGAACGGGTTGATGAAGATGAAAATGATGTATCATCACAATGCAATCATCTACGGCCTCTACAGACCCCGGATCTTTAGGCATTACGCACTTCCTTCTCTTAAAAAAAATTACAGGATCATAGGATGAATACCAACAATGCAAAAATAAGACACTGACAATTATTAAAAATTAAAATAATTTTCATTTCAGTTCATATATGTAACATCCCTCTTTATGAGTCTATTAACAACACTTAAAGTTCACAATTGTCTTTTAACTTGCCAAAGCTAAGGACTACTAACTTCCTGTTAGCGATCACAGAACAGAACACATAACTCCTTAGACTAACCAACATATACAGCTCTGGGAAAAAATAAGAAACCACTTAAAAATGATGAGTCTCTTTGATTTTACCAAATTGAAAACCTCTGGAATTTAATCAAGAGGAAGATGGATGATCACAAACCATCAAACCACCAAACTGAACTGCTTGAATTTTTACACCAGGAGTAAAGCAGCATAAAGTTATCCAAAAGCAGTGTGTAAGACTGGTGGAGGAGAAGAACATGATGCCAAGATGCATGAAAAAACTGTGATTAAAAACCAACCAGGATTATTCCACCAAATATTGATCATTTCTGAATTCTTAAAACTTTATGAATATAAACTTTTTTGTTTGCATTATTTGAGGTCTGAAAGCTCTGCATCTTTTTTTTTGTTATTTTAGCCATTTCTCCTCATTTTCTGTAAATAAATGCTCTAAATGACAATATTTTTATTTGTAATTTGGGAGAAATGTTGTCTGTAGTTTATAGAATAAAACAACAATGTTAATTTTACTCAAACATAAACCTATAAATAGCAAAATCAGAGAAACTGATTCAGAAACTGAAGTGCTCTCTTCATTTATTCCAGAGCTGTACTGACCTCATTCTTTCAGCACAAACTGTTGCTGAACCCAAACCTGCAGACCAACTGCAGCATCAACCAACCCCACATCATTTACTTACTTACATCCAGGTGGAGATGATTCTAATAAAGCAACCAATTGCTGTCTGGCAATGAGTTTTATAGTAGTATTATCAATTAACCCTTAGAACCCTACATACGAATTTTACGTCCAAAATCTCACCTTGTGTTCTCAGCTTAATTACTCAGGAATCCCTTCACACATAAACATAATCCATATATGGTTAGAAAGGGCGGAGCTTACTCTTTCTATAAATAGTGATCACATCCCAGTGCGGTAAAGCTAAATCTACAAGAAACCCATTGAGAAAAAAACACCTAAAAAAGTGATAAATCTCCTTCCCCAACCAATATTATTTACCTTTAGTGCTTCAAACATATTTATATGATGTTTCAAACCAAATAATATCAGTAAATAAAGACTCAAAAGGGTCCACAGAAAAAATGTGAAACTACCTGCTTTACTCAAACTAAAGCACTAAAGTTATGGTGTGTGCACTACTGTATACAGTTTTTATTATTTTACTTACATTTTTACTAAGTAGTTTATATTTTGCGCTAAACTAAATTTGTATTTATTGAGACTTAAAACAAGTTTATATTTTTGTATCTAGTTTTCTTTGTGTGTCCTGATTAAAATACTGAAAGGTAGAGGCTGCTCTGAGTGTCAGGTTTTTAGTATCTACATGTATCCTAGAGGTGTGATTATTGATTATCAAGAAAAATAAATAACTCCCCCTGATGCTGTTTCTCCATGTATTTTATCAAAGTAATAATTAATAATCCATGTAATGAACTCAAATCATCAATATTCTTATGCTTTCTTATAACTCATAAACACTCTAGTTTAACCATTTTTGAAAAGATTTGAATAAAAAACACCAAAATATCAAGCTAAAGATGATTTATCTTGCCAGCTGATCTGAAATGTATGGATTTCTGCTTCCCTCCATAACTGTAACACTTCAGTCGCAGCAGGGTGTGGAATGATTAGCCCCTGAGGAGCCAAAAAACACAGAAAAATAAATAAAAAAGGAGAAAAATGACAGAGTTTCTCTCCAATTGATCACGGGCCAGCAGTGATGTATGTGTTACTGGGCTGTTCATGCATATGCTTATGTGTATGATTGTGTTGTGCAAATGTAGGGGGAGGGCGTGTGATGAAAGTGTGATGACTCTGTCTCTGTAGTGTGTTTGTGTGTGTGTGTGGTGTGTATATGTGTGTGTGTGTGTGTGTGTGTATGTACGGGGTACACACTGAGGGAAGGAGCCATTAGGAGCAGGGGAATAATGATAGCATTAACGGTGGCAATTGCTCATGGAGCCGCCACTGGTGCGCAGCCTGTGGGATGTGTGTGTGTGTGTGAGTGTGTGTGTGTGTGTTGCGGATAATTGTTTACATCTCCAGCTCCCTGTTTTAATCCCCCTGCTTTGCACACTTTATCACCTGGCACACACTCTCTCGTGCACCGGCACAGGGGCGGAGAGGAGGAGGAGGAAGAGGAGGAGGAAGAGGAGGAGGAGGACAGACAGAGAGAAAGAGAGAGAGAGACACGGCAGGGGATCTTCATATTCTTCAGATTTGCACTGAAGCTTCAAGGCTACCAAAGACAATAAGTAAGAGAAACTTACTGTAAACTGCATTGCTTTTGAACTCGGACGTTAGAATTTCCTGTGTTGCATTCATTTAACTCTGGTGTGTTGTTTTATTATTGCTGCCCTTTTTTACTGGCCCTGCCTGTCCTTGACTGCACCTGTAAGCTTAGTCCCTATCATAATAAACTGTATATTTGGTATCTGTGTATAAGTGTCTGTCCTTGGTTTAGACTGTGTGACATTTTGCGTTTAAGCCAACTTAACCTTTAGCCAACTGTTTTTTTAATAGTTTTAAAATAATATACACTTATCAAAAAGTTTAACTGGAATCTTGTGGCACTTCAGATGTCCTATCTGTGTTTGACGCAAAAATGTTGACAGCGCTAACTGCTGTTATCCTTAGCTTATTTTTAAGTACACCAGCTGTGCATCTGTAGGATAGAGTAGGGAAAAAAAGCTTTAAACAAGCAAACAAACTAAAAAAAGAAGAGAACTGCAGTCAAATTTAATTCTAGATCACATTTTGGATTTTGGAATGGCCATCCTTCTAATTACCTACTTGAGGAAACCAACTGTGACAGTGCAGCATGCGATAGTGTATAATAGCCACACTGACGGTGCATTTACACTGCTCCATCGCATCAACGCACATGGTCGCACTACCCCCTTCAACTGGGCGCATGTGGGCGTGACAAAGGCGTTCCCTGCGGCGTCCAATTAAATAGTTCTAATAAATATTTTTCTTTTATACAAGCTATTATTATTTTCTTATTTTTATTATTATATTATTTTTTTATTATATTATTAGCTTTATTACATTGTCTAGTGAGCAGAATATAGGCTAACAAAAGCAAACCTTTCCAATTAAATTATAAATTAATATTTTAAAAACCCACTAGAGACCCCAACAACCTCTGCAGCCTTTCTCCTCGCTGTATAACTGTGATCAGAGTCCCTGTAAATCAGCAGGGTTTTAATATATGAGGCAGGTAAACCTGAAACTTCTCTTCCAGGCTTCTCTGGACGCTTGAAAGTGGAACTAAATGTTTTCAGATACTGAGCTGAGAACATGTCTGACGGAGGCTGCGCTTCCCATTGAAAATGAATGGGATCATTGTAAATGCACCATAACACTGTACTATAGCTAGCTGATGGTTTCTACTCTTTTTTTTGGGTAGTTAGAAACTCGAATGCATTCTCTGCAGCTTTAACTCCAATGAAAAGTGGCAGAACTTGGGGAAAACAGAATAAAGCATCAGAGACAAACTTTAAAAACAGAAAAACAGCTTCTTATCGCTCGCATATTCCACTCACGAAGGTTTCCATTCCCTTTTTTTTTCTTTTTCGCAGCAGAAGAGTCTCAAACATGTCAAAAGGAAGCCGCATGCGGAGACCAGTGTCTACGGAGAGGCTGGATCTCTGCCGCGTCTTATCTTTTCTACAGTAAACACTGAGCCGAGCATACAAATCTCTGTTACAGCGCGGAGAGAGAGCGCCTCCCGCGTTAGGGTTATCAGAGCAATGGGACAAATCTTCCTTTTTTTTTGGTCTTTCTTTGGTTTTTGGTCTTCTCGCTCCCTGCCCTTTTTTCCTGCATGTGGAGACCATGATGGAGAATTGCGGTGGACTAAATTCAATTGGTTTCACTTCCACCCGAGTGCCACTTGCTGTAATGGCCTCCCCTGAGTCTAGTTTGGACCTGGGGATTTGTTATTCAGTCTGCCACCTCAGACGGAGCTCACTGCTGCACCATGAAAACAAGCCTGTACTGCATCATTACGAGGAAGACAGCCCTGTTTAGTGCAATATCCCTCCCCATACACACACACACACACATATATATATAAATATATATACACACACACACACCCATACAGCAACAGTTCAGGGCGAGGATTCCAAATCAATGCTACCTCGCTCCCCGGTGGCTGTATTTACAGTAGAGGCACGAAGCGTAAATTTCATCTCACACACAGAGAGAGAGAGAGATACATATATATATAGAGAGAGAGAGATAGAGGAAACAGGAAGAGCAGCGGTGAACAAACAAGACATGGCACGTTAAGCCCAACATAAAACAACAGCAGGAGAACACAACTTCTGCATTATCTATCAGCTCTTCCCAGCAAATCAGGCCTCGGTCAAAATGGCAGCCGAGTACAGACTTCAGCTATAGTCTCAGGTGCGCCTGAGCATCATTGAGCGCAGTGGAATAGAGGTGGGGGGTGGTGGTGTTTATATTTATATATTTATATATACAGGTGCTGATAGATGATAGGCTGTACTGCTCAGGTCTTATATGAACCCTGTTTTGTTCGACTGTATTTGGTATATTCCACCAATCTGTGCCATTTCTGTCCCCAGGAACATTTTATAATTAAGCGTAGTGTCTTGTACCTAATTGCAAAAGTAAGATATGTAATTAGAGACATTAATAAAAACTACTTAAAACAGTGAAAAAAAACTCTAACTATAAACTTTACCATGAAATATAATTATTACAATCCTTCACATATGATTTTTTTTTTTGCATTGCCATGTGACTCCAAATCCCATCTTTTCTTTTCATAGTTAAAATAAATACAAATTTTAGTTAGTTGTGTCCCTGGGTTTCACTCAGTCCTAATTATCGTAACACATTACCCTGATCATCTGAAACATCTGGAACATTCTACAACAGGAAGTGACAACTACAACAGGAAGTGGCATCTACAACAGGAAGTAACATCAGCAGGTTCTGAAGATCATGGGAAGACCAGAATTAAGTTCCCGTATTATTTTTCTGTATATTTGATCTTATTGTAACGATGACTGAGAAGCACAATCTCAACACTCAGTCCTGTTGTCACGTCTTAGCCCTGTCTCATGTCTCTGTGTGTCTTCCCCACGTGACCTGTACTCCTCTGTGTCTCTTGTCAGTAGATTTCCACCATGTGTTTCTCATTTGTAGCTCCGCCCCTTCCCCAGGTGTTTCCAATTCTAGTGTGTTTTATGTTACTATAAATAGCCCTCCTCTGCCACCTTGTCCTCCGTCGGTCTTTGCACCTTCCCATGTCGTTTTGTCTCTCAGCGTTTCTCTGTGCTTTCATATCCCGTTTCCTAGTTCAGTGTTTATCCCGTTTTACTTCTAGCTCCTTGTTTATTTTGCTTCTTTTCTCCCTTGCCCAGTTTAGTTAATCTTGTCTTGTTTTAGTTCCTTGTTTGTTAGTATTTGGTTTATTTTATTATTTGGTTATCCTTGTTCTGTTTAGTTATTTTAGTCTTGTTTCAGTTACTCGTTTGTTTCTTTAGTCTCCCTGTTTTGTTATCGTTAACCCCTTATTTGTTTTGGTTATTGGTTATTTGTGTATCTTTGTTTCATGTTACTTGTTCCTTGTTTTCTTGTTATTTATTTATTAAATTATTATTTATTTTCACCCTACCTGCACTTGTGTCCGCCTCCTCGTCTCCCTGCCTGGGTCTCCGTGACACCTGTTACCTAAATTAATTCTTAGATATTATTTTTTAATTTTTAAAATACACATTTTGGGAAAATCACTAGAATGTGCTCAGTGACCTCATGCTATTAGCATAGCTGCCATTTAGCTATTTTTCATATTTTTGCTAATTCTATGCTAAAGACTAATTTCTGTTACTTTAATTCCTGTTACTCAAAACAGACCTCAAATAATTCAATGGAAATAAGTTAATATTCATAAAGGTTTAAGAGTTCAGATATCAATATTTGGTGGTTTAACCCTGGTTTCTCCTCCACCAGTTTTACACACTGCTTTTGGATAACTTTATGCTGCTTTACTCCTGGTGCAAAAATTCAAGCAGTTCAGTTTGGTGGTTTGATGGTTTGTGATCATCCATCTTTGATTATATTCCAGAGGTTTTCAATTTGGTAAAATCAAAGAAACTCATCATTTTTAGGTGCTCTCTTCTTTATTTCCAGAGCTGTAGATACTGAATGAAAGCTGAATGCTTAGAGCTATTTCATTCATTTGAAACTGCCTGGTGTACCAAAGGCAAAATTACAGGTGTAAGACTTCCGGAGGACTTCCTTTACCAATAGCAGCAGAAATAGTGGAATTTTACAAGGTGAGGGTTATTATTTATTTCTCACATGCACAGACCTTGAGTATTCACTGTGCAGTGAAGGCTTGCTTGTTGACTCGGTAACTTATGTAAAATTGAATTTATTTAACATTTTCAAAGCGAAAAATCTCAATTTTAGAGGATGGAAAGTGAAAAATGGAGAGTTAATTAGAGGCCAGCAAAAAAAAAAATATCAGTGCTTTAACTCACTCAACTCTGAACTCAGACAGTCCTCCAAGGTGGTTTTGTTATTCTGTAGTGGGGTCAGTAGTGGGCTGCTATGAATTATGAAGCTATTAAATAATCACCTGAAGCTCAGAATAATAATATACAAAAAAAATCAGAAAAAATCAGAAAGCTGGTCCAGGAGTTAATAAGGGTGGATTATAAAAGCCTGATACTCTACAAACGTTATGTGAACTATGTAAGATTATAGCCTAGAAGATTCATCAACCTCTTCAGGCTTTTTATCATTTTTATTTTATTTCTTTTTATGGCTTTTTCTCTTTTTAAGGGCTTTTTCTAGTCACAATTATCACTAGGGCACATTATCACTTTTCTTTACGAAGGTTGCAAATGCTCATCAGCCCAACCAGCACTCATACTGCTGCCAGAGCCCCGAGAGAGTACAGTTGTCCTGGCTCTCTCTGGGTGGGTACAGTACAGTGGATGGCGCTCTCTCTTTTCCCTCATCACTCCTAGGGTGATGTGGATCAGCACAAGGCTGCATCTGTGAGCTGATGTATCAGAACCGAGTTGCTGCGCTTTTCTCCGAGCGTTAGCGCTGTGATGCTACTCGGCAAAAGAGGTTCAAAAAGAGGCGGAGTCTGACTATACATGTATCGGAGGAGGTGTGTGCTAGTCTTCTTAACCCTCCTGGTGTCAAGTCAAGTCAAGTCAAGTCAAGAGGCTTTTATTGTCATTACATCTGAGTACAGGCACACAGTGTGATGAAATTACGTTCCTCCGGAACCATGGTGCAACATAGAACAACAAGCAATAGACAACATAAAGTGCAGGATTGACGACAGTGCAACATAAAATTCTAAAATTATAACACTAAATAACAATAAATACAATAAATACAAAGGACGAGACAATTTAAAGACAGGACAGTGCAGTACCGATACGGTATAATAAGTGTATAGTGGGGATAAGGTGCAGAGATGTGTGACATACTGTAACATATAGAACATATATAATCACAGCAGTTACTGAGGTAGAGTTTATAGTTTTTAAGAGTGCAGCAAATAAAGTCATGTCAGCCTCTGTGTGCTGACTGGGTGTGTGTGTGGGTGAAGTTCAGTTCTTGTGAGTGTAAAGGGGGGGGGGGGGGTGTACAGTTTAGTTTTGTTGTGAGTGTGTTGGGTGAGTGGTGGGTGGGGTGGGGGTTCAGTTCTGTCTCTGTGGGTTGAGAAGTCTGACTGCCTGGTGGATGAAGCTGTTGCAGAGTCTAGTAGTGGAGGCTCGGATGCTCCTGTATCTTCTGCTGGACGGCATCAGAGCGAAGAGTCCGTGTGAGGGATGGGTGGGGTCGTCCACAATGCTGGTGGCTTTGCGGATGCAGCGTGTGGTGTAGATCTCGGCGATGGAGGGAAGAGAGACGATGATTTTCTCAGCTGTCCACACTATCCGCTGTAGGGTCTTGCGGTCTGAGGTGTTGCAATTCCCAAACCAGACGGTAATGCAGGTGCTCAGGATGCTTTCTACAGTCCCTCTGTAGAACATGGTGAGGATGGGGGTGGGAGATGTGCTTTCCTCAGTCTCCGCAGGAAGTAGAGGCGCTGCTGGGCTTTCTTGGTTATGGAGCTGGTGTTGAGGGACCAGGTGAGGTTCTCTGCAATGTGAACACCGAGGAACTTGGTGTTATCCACAATTTCCACAGCAGAGCCGTTGATGTTCAGCGGGTGGTGGACACCTGGAGCTCTCCTGAAGTCAACAACCATCTCCTTGGTTTTATCCACGTTAAGAGATAGGTTGTTGGTTCTGCACCAGTCCGTCAGCCACTGCACCTCCTCTCTGTATGCTGACTCGTCGTTCTTGCTGATGAGGCCAACTACAGTTGTGTCATCAGCGAACTTGATGATGTGGTTTGAGCTGTACTTTGCAGTACAGTCATGAGTCAGCAGAGTGAACAGCAGTGGGCTGAGCACACAGCCCTGGGGGGCGCCAGTGCTCAGTATGGTGGTGCTGGAGGTGTTGTTTCCAATCCTGACTGATTGTGGTCTCTCAGTCAGGAAGTCTAAAACCCAGTTGCAGAGGGAGGAGTTCAGGCCCAGCAAGCTCAGTTTTCCGATCAGATGCTGAGGGATGATGGTGTTGAATGCTGAACTGAAGTCGATGAACAGCATTCGAACATAGCAGTCTTTGTTGTCCAGGTGGGTGGGAGCCAGGTGGAGCGCAGTAGAGATGGCATCGTCTGTTGATCTGTTTGGACGATACGCAAACTGCAGAGGGTCCAGTGAGGACGGGAGCTGGTTTTTGATGTGCCTCATGACCAGCTTCTCAAAGCACTTCATGATGATGGGAGTAAGTGCAATGGGACGGTAGTCATTAAGGCAGGACACTTGAGACTTCTTCGGCACAGGGACGATGGTGGTCGTCTTGAAGCACGTCGGCACGATTGCAGTACTCAGAGAGATGTTGAAAATGTCCGTGAGAACATCCGTGAGTTGTTCTGCACATCCTCTGAGCACTCTGCCAGGTATGCTGTCTGGTCCTGGGGCTTTCCGTGGGTTGACTCTGAGTAGAGTTTTCCGCACATCAGCTGAGGACAGGCACAGTACCTGGTCGTTTGGAGGAGGTGTAGTCTTCCATGCTGTCGTGTAGTTCTGTGCTTCGAACCTTGCGTAGAAGGAGTTCAGTGCATCTGGAAGGGAGGCATCACTGTTACAAGCAGGGGGGGGGTGACTTGTAGTTGGTGATGGTCTGGATGCCCTGCCACATGCGCCGAGTGTCAGTAGTGTCCTGGAAGTGGGCGTGGATTTTCTTTGCGTAGGTGCGCTTTGCCTCTCTGATCCCCCGGGAGAGCTTGGCTCTAGCTGTTCGGAGGCCAGCCCTGTCCCCTGACTTAAAGGCCTTTTCTCGGGATCTCAGCAGCACACACACCTCTGCAGTCATCCACGGCTTCTGGTTGGGGCGGGTTGTGATGGTTTTGGAGACAGTAACATCCTCAATGCACTTGCTGATGTAGCCAGTTGTGCTATTACTAGTGATAGGGGGAGTCCTAATGAGTGGGTTTTGGTAATTGGCCTTGTATTGTCCACTCCTGTTACTGGAACTCATTCCTGTTGCTGGCACTCACTCCTGTTACACTTTATGTTTTGCATAACAGGAATGAAAGTAAAAGGAATGAGTTTTTATCATAGAATTATCAAAAGCAAGGAAAATAGCTAAATGGTGGCTATGCTAATAGCATGAGGACACTGAGCACATTCTATTGATTTTCACAATATATATATATTTTTAAATAAAGAAATAAGATATAAGAATTAATTTAGGTAACAGGACTGAGTGTTGAGATAGAGCTCCTCAGTCATCGTTACAATAAGATCAAATATACAGAAAAAAACTAATGAGGAACTTAATGATCTTAAGTCTTCCCATGATCTTCAGAACCAGAAGCAGCTGATGATGCCACTTCCTGTTGTAGATGTGATTTCCTGTTGTAGAATGTTCCAGATGTTTCAGATGATCAGGGTAATGCGTTATGGTAACATGACTGAGTGAAACCACAACACAGGGGCACAACTATAGTATGTATATTTTATAACTTAAATATTATTGATTTATTATGAAAAATATATATATTTTAAAGATAGATGGGATTTGGAGTCACACAACAATGCAAAAAAAATATGTATCTAAAACTAAAAGTATTTTAGTTATATAAAATGATATTTCATGGTAAAGTTTATAGTTAGAGAGTGGGGGATAGGTAACAAATGCTATTTATGCTTAGTAATAAAATGTATTTTTAAGTTATTTTATGCACTCATTTGTACATGTAATTTCCTGGGGACAGAAATGGCACAGATTAATTGTTATCAAATAGTCATCCTTAGGCTATAATAAAAATCACAGATCATAACAGGTGAGTTTTCATAGATCTGGTCACACGGAATATACATCTAAATCTAAATACAGTCTGGTTTGCCACTAGTTTTTCTATTCGCTGTAACTGAGAAATCCCACTATCATTACTGAATCCATCCACAGGTGCAGATTCTTCATCTCACCATAGAGAAGCTGTGCTGCACACCTCCTACTCATCAGTTTTTAATGTATTGTAGTTGTGAAGGAAATGGTACTGAGATAGAGAAGAGTTGGCTGATTGCTTCTGGATGAGACAAAAAAGCCTAATTACTAAACCAGCCAGTTACGGTAATTATCTCTTATGTGTAAAACACTGATTTTATGGCCATGAGGCGGAACCAGACCCCTCATGTGATAAACACTGCAGCTGAATGTAACGCAACATATTACAGAAAGTGGTATTTACTGTAGTCTATATAATAATTACTTTCAGAATCAATAACTGTGAGCTGTTGTTAACATAAAACATATTATATCTACAGTGGCGTGCTAAAGTTTGGGCACCCCTGTGTAAAACTGGTGTTATTTTAAGCAGCTATAAAAGTAAAAGAGGTAAAAAAAAGTTTGGGTTTTAGAAGATATAGACATTTTGTTAATTATTCGTTTGTCTAAGCTGGCCATTAAAGACCATTCAATTCCTTTGCTTTAAAAAGCTGTTTTGGGTAATGATCCATCTGTACTGTAAAGATCGGTCATATCCATCTAGGGCAGTAAGTATATCTCTATACACTTTAATTTTAGTTTAATAAAGTTATCCTGCTGCTTCTTTCAACAGTAACATCAACAAACATCATGGCACTGCCCCGGGTTTAAAACTAGGGCTGGATATCAAAATTCGATACCAAAAATGCACTGACAAAAAAGCCTTAGTACTACAGAGCACCCAAAGGTCTTAAAAAAAATTGGTGCCTGTTTTCGATACTTTGCATGAAACGATCACGGCGCCCAGGTACACAAACAGAGAGCTTACGCAGAAACGTGGACCATTTCTACTGTCCACACACCGCCACTGTGCTGAAATCTCTCACTTGTGCTCATACTGTCTCTCCCTCTCTCTCTTTCTCGCTCTCATTTGTGCTGTCTCGCCTACTCTTTCGCTCACTCTGTCCCTTAACCTCTCTCTCTCTCTCTCTCTCTCTCTCTCTCTCTCTCTCTGTCTTTCGCTCAATTTCTCTCTCACTCTCTCTCGTAGTCTTGCTCTTTCTCTAACTCTCTCTCTCCCTCACAACGCATTTCCCTCTCCCTCACTTGCGGAGTCTTCCTTTCTGTCTCTCTCTCTCGCTCTCTCCCTCTCTCTCTCTTGCTGTCTTTCTTTCACTTTCTCTCTCTTTCACTCTCTCTCACTCTTGCTCTCTCACTTACACAGTCTTCCTGTCTGTCTCTCACACTGTTTTCATTTCCCATTATATATCTACTAGAGACAGATTTTATCTGTCCAGTATCATTTATTTTACTTTAATCCTGGATATATGGAGATATTTGGAGTGTATTATTATTAGTAGTATCATGACTAATAATTCTGGATCATTGACTTCTGTTACAAATCTGATAAAATTCTTGTATTTTTTAATATCTTAGTTATTTGGGGTGAGCCATATCATATCGTATTGTGTGCAATAATAAAATTTAATTTTAATTTTGTTGCAGTAGTAGATTCTTGAAAGATATATATATATATATATATATATAAATACCATTTAATAATAATGTGTATATCTATTATTTGTGTTTTGTGTTATATGTTATGTGTTTTTGCAGTACTGGCTACTGCTCTTGTTAAAACATAATTTAAAAAATGATCACAAACAAAAAACTAAATTACTTCACAAACTGAAGGAATACGGGCATGAAAATGTGTTTTGCAACACCAGGCCGTTCCTTACTGTACTTGTGAACAAATTGTAGCTTTAACAGGCTAATAAGTCGTTGTGTCAGGATTGACCCAGGCAGAGAGACGAGGAGGCGGACGTATACACAGGTAGGGCGAAATTTATTAAATAAATATAAATAAACAAGTAAACAAGAAACAAAGAAAAACAAGAAACAGAGGCGAGCTAAAACTAACAAACAAACAAGAGGTACTAAAGATAAACAAACGGGGAGACTATAAAACTAGGCAGGATAAACTAAAACAGGGCAAGGGAATAAACTAGGGAAAACACAGGGAACTAGAAAATAACAGAATAAACAGGAAGATAAATATAAACTACAAACAAATAGGGAGGCTGACAAAAACAAACGAGGAGAACAATAAGGAACTAAACTAAACTAATAACTAAAGCTAGACAGGGCAAGGATAATTACAAGGATTAAACTAAGATAGACACAGAGAGAAACACTGAGAGAAACACTGAGAGAAACACTGAGAGAAAATCTGGGAACGCGGGAAGACAAACGACAGGAGACAGTGCAAAGACCGACCAAGGACAAGTGACAGCGGAAGTCTATATAACTAAACAGGAAACACACTGGGAGTGGAAACACCTGGGGAAGGGGTGGAGCTACAAATGAGACATGAGGTAATGGAAAATCACAGGCAGAACACAGGGGCACGGGTCACGTGGGACAACACAGGCACGAGGACAGACAGGAAACAGGGCCAGGCGTGACACGTTGGTACTGTATGTGCTTAAACTAGAACCTTTGTGGATCTGCAAGTTCTGCATGACGGTATCTTTTATTTTTATTTTTTTCCACTCTAAAATTATACAAACAAAAAGACAATTCCCAAATCTTGCCTAAACTAAATGAAAAAGTAGAAATCATGTATTATATCATTCTCTTCTCAATTGGCTATTTAGAATAACATGAATTTTTATTTTACAAGCTCTGCCAATACGTTTTCATTACACCATATGTAAAGTACTAGAGGAGCTACAAGTACCAGAACTGCTGCACCTTCTCCAGCCCACTCGTCAAAAGAGGAGGAGAGCACTTCCTCTATAAGAGCTCTCTTACTGATGCTCACACTTAACACACACACACACACTTAACACTTAACACACACACGCAGTAAATTCCACATTGCCCTCAGGCACTTGTGCTGCTTTCATACAGCACTTCTCACCTCTGCGTCTCAGAGCGAGGGCACCGGGCGCATTAGCAGCAGACAGATGTTGGGACTAATGGAGTTTTTGCAGTGTAAGCGTTTAAACTGATCTGCAGATGGGCGGCGCTCTGGGAATTGATGTTTACATCGACCCGGGGAGACAGCGGGGATATTAAAAGGGGAGAAACAAGTCTATCTATTCAGCATCTCAATCACCTGCAGGCTGCACAGGTAGGAGCCCTGCCAGCAATCCTGTACCATCCTGAACACAGCGAGGACATTCTAACACTGTGATATTCTGTGCATAGCATTAGCTAATAATGCTAACACACTTTATTTTAAGGAACACAAATTAGGCTCTTATTAATGTCTTATTATAATTTGCTTAATAAAGCCTTAATTAGACATTTGTAAATTATTTATTCACTACTTATTATTAGGCTTTATTCTGTGTTATAAGTGTTATTGGTGCTTAATTAGGGGTCTGTTATGTGGAAATGATTATAATGGCTGTATTAGTTCTTATAGTGCACTATAAACTGTTCGATCTCCATCACAATTTAGCTAATAAGATCTTAATAAGTCATTAATTACCCATAATTATTATAAAACCATCAAGCAGATCATTAAAATCCCTCAACTGAGTACCGTATTTTTCATTTTCCCAAAAATCATCAGAGCTTCTTATAATCTGGTGCTCCTTATGTATAAAATGTAACAGTCAGGTATTAATTATAATTACAATCCTGAACACATTGAGGACATTTTAATAGTGTGATATTCTGTGCTTAGCATTAGCTAATAATGCTAACACACCTTATTTTAAGGAACACAACTTAGGCTCGTATTAATGTCTTATTATTATTTGCTTAATAAAGCCTTAATTAGACATTTGTAAATTATTTATTCACTACTAATTAGGCTTTATTTTGTGTTATAAGTGTTATTGGTGCTTAATTAGGGGTCTGTTATGTATTTTAGTTCTTATAGAGCACAATAAACAGTTCGATCTCCATCACAATTTAGCTAATAAGATCTTAATAAGTCACTAATACACCAGGAAGTGCACCATATTCTAAAGTGAGGTTCTGATCATCACTAATTACACACTAAAAAAAGAACTGTGTGTTTGACTTACCATGAACAGAAGTTGAATGTCAAAAATGTCCTAATTGTCCTAATGAAATAATAGAAAACACATTTTAGCACATTTATTCTTTATTTCTATTGAATTCAAGCGGTTTTGTTTTCTGTTAGATGTAATATAACTGTTTATTGTGCACGATAAGAACTAATACAGCCATTATAAATCATTTACACATAACAGACCCCTAATTAAGCATTATAAAGCCTAATAAGTAGTGCATAAATCATTTACAAATGCCTAAAAAAGGCTTTATTAAGCAAATGATAAGACATTAATAAACGCCTAATTTGTGTTCCTTAAAATAAACTGTTACCCTAATAATTATACAATAATTAACCAAGTCATTAAAATCCCTTACTTTGTTTGATCAGCTCAACTGAGTACTGCATTTTTCATTTTCACAAAAAAAGCTCCTTAAAATCCGGTGCTCCTTATGTATGAATTCTATCAGTCAGGTATTAAGGAGCAGTAAAGACACTCCACTGAAGTACAGAGTTATACAGGAGTTTCAGTTTAGTTCTCCAGCACAGAGACTCGAAACTGCAGAAATATTAGCATTAGCTGCTAACCATGCTAAGCGCTAGCTTTTTTGCCATTTAGAGGTGAGTATTATCGGCCTATAGCTTGCTGCTTACCCCGGCTAGCACTGCTGGAGCAGCATTAGCAATACCCGCTAACCACGCTAAGCGCTAGTTATCTCTTTTACCGTTCAGAGGTGAGTATATCGGTCTGTAGCCTTCTCATTTAGCGTGTTAAAATAAGCTACGTGGGAAAAACCGCTAGCTAATATCACACTGACTTTCTGGAACACTCAGGGTTCCTCAGTGTAGCACTCTCGGGCGCCATTTACTAGCGGTTAGCTGCTAATGCTAATGCTGCTACATTCATTGATAGTGCATCTTATAATCCCGTGCTCCTTATAGTGCAAAAAATACTGTATACACAAGCAAGTTGTAGTTCTATATTAGTGTGGAATAAAGTCACTGTCATTCCTGACTCTGATTCACACATTAAAGACTACAACTCCCAGGATGCACTCACACCGGACCTTCCTGAATTGGCAGCGTTCACGCTCTCCTGGCTTCTGATTGCTCGTTTCAGTCTAAGGCTCTGGAAAAAATTGATAGTGCACTTTATAATCTGGTGCTCCTTATAGTGCCAAAAAATACCGTATACAGGAGCAAGTCGTAGTTCTATAATTACAGGCTGTATAAAGTATAAAGTATACAAGTATAAAGTATAAAACATATACTGGTTTTATTAACACTTAATACTTTGATTGACTAAATAATTCTGCATGTGTTCCTGTATAGCTGTATTAATATAGTCTGCAATGTTACAGTTGCAATGTAAAAAAAGAAAATAAGAAGTAAAGAAATAAAAAAGTAAAGAAATAAAAAGAAATAAGAAAACACATTGAATAAAAAGAGGTGTGTCCAGACTTTGGATTGGTACTGTAAAAATAAACGTAAATCTTCCTAAGGATTTGGGTGGGTTAACATGTTCGTCTCCTAGCACTGGGGTCTTGGGTTCAAGTCCATATCTGGGTGGAGTTTCCTCACACAGTCCAAAGACATGAAAATCAAAAAACCCTAAACCCTAAAAAGTGCCCTGGTGTGTAAATATATGCCCAGATATGGATTGGCAACTCTTTATTGCCCGATGCACTAAGTCCTCCAGGTGGACGATGGTTTCCGGTTGAGAGTATGCTGTGCGCTATTGGCTGAATGTAATTCAGAATGTAATTGTAAGCATCCTTGAGTGCCTTGAGTGGCAGAAAGGCGCTATATAGAGTAAGTGTAATTGTAAGTAAGTAAGTAAGTAAGTAAGATTTGTTTCAAAAGACAGCAATAATGAAATAATTACTCTTTTTGTAAATAAATACGATAACAATGCAGCGCTTACAAGCCAAACAGCACAGCTACAAACAGAGCAGTAATGGAACTATTTTAACTGGCGGAGTTTTTATAACCAAACAGATCCTATTTTCTCCTCCTCTTTAACTCTTTAAAATCTTTCAATAAACAGCAATAATAATGGAACTGTGATATAATGAAGTAATAATACACTCAAGGTTTGTGCTAAAATATAATGCCAATATTACACATTATAGCACCTTCTCTTGTGAATGTAACTGTAAGCATCGGCAGAAAGGAGCAATTTAAGTGTAATTGTAAGTAAGTAAGTAAGTAAGTAAGATTTGATCCAAAAGACGATAACAATGAAATAATTACTCTAAATAAATACTGAATTATATGGTGAATATATTTTGCATACTGTAATAAATGAACAATCCTGCTTTCCCAAAGCATGAGTAATTAACAGCTCCACCACGGTTCCATGGGGAAAGTGTGTGTGTGTTCGGTGTGTGTGTGTGTGGTTTGGTAATGAGGCCGGTGCAGGAGGGGACAGTGGTGGGCGTGGCTGAGAGACAGTGTGTGAATGCCACGCTGTGCTGGGAGGCTGGCAGACCGGGTCAGCAGGTAAACAGTAAACAGAAGGAGACGCCAGCAGAAGAGCTGCATTTAAACAGCTGCTTCAGAGACGCACCTGACGCACCTGCCCACCTGCAGACAGCCCTTCATCCTGACATGTAGGAAAATACAGAAAATAGCTCCACTCAGAGCTGAGAAAACCCGGAGAAGCAGCAGCAGGTGAGGGACGTTTTTAGCCAGCAGTCCTTAAAATTCACGCCCTTCAACCCAGAAAGGCACAGGCTACAGGTGGCTTTGAAGAAAAGACGTTTTTATTATGGGAGTTTTGCTGTTTACAAGCGCAATTGTTCTTTTTGTGAAAGAGTATTTAGAAAAAAAAGGAAGAAAAAGAAAGAAAAAGACTGCCAGCCTTTCCGAGTCTCTCAGCATTGGTCTCCACTTTCCACAAATTGAACAGAACATACAATTACAGCTTGATGTTTTCTTGTTATGACGTACATGCATGCTTAACCCCCTTTAAAAGGCAAGCATTTTCGTACATTTCCTGCCTGAAATTAAACATCAAAATCTTGAGGATTTCTATTCAAGCAATAGATAAAAAGGTTTCATGTTTTATAATAAATGTTACGACTAATTGTAATTGTAGTTGTAATAGAAATTATTTAAACTGAAGTATATTTGCTCCTTTAAAAGTATAATAATGAATTTCATGTCTCCAAACCTTTAGTTGTGTCTAGTTTTTACGTCTATTTTCAAACCTGCAGAATTTGGGTTTGATTCCTGATTGATTCCTGTTACTGATCTGGAATTATTAAGTGGAGCAGAGAGAAAACAGGAGCTTCTCCAAGTGTCCTGTAGGAGATTTCAAACCCTCACATTTTCAGACTGAAAGTAAGTTATTTTACTGCAGAAAAAATATGTTTTATATCACCTACACCTGTAGCCTGTATACAGGTCAAGGCCTATAAAGGGGTTAAAGACACTGTTAGTGCTGACTCTGATTCAGTCATTAAAGACTCCAAATCCCAGCATGCACTCATACCGGACCTTCTGACTCTGCTCATCATGTGACGCTGCAACATTCATGCTCTCCTAGCTTCTGATTGCTCACACCTGGTGTGTTTGTATAAATACCCCTCACTTCACAAATGAAATGTTCCATCCATCTGGATTTGACAGTCAAGCATAGTTTGAATTCTGATCATTCATGTTTTTTTTGCAATTTGAATATCCAGTTTAATAAATTTTCTAAAATATTCTACAGGTGGAATTATGCACTTTTTAGGAACAGCATCTCTTAGTTTTGATTATACAGTTAGTTCCAATCCTGCAATGTGATTGGCTGAAAGGTGCTCTATGAGTACTGTTATCAGCTGGTAATGCAATGATGCAGCGCTTACAAACCAAACAGCGCAGCTACAAACAAACAGAGCAGAAATGGAACTATTTTAACTGGCTGAGTTTTTATAACCAAACAGATCCTATTTTCTCCTCCTCTTTAACTCTTTAAATTCTTTCAATAAACAGCAATAATAATGGAACTGTGGTATAATGGAGCAATAATACACTCGAGGTTTGTGCTATAATATAATGCCAATATTCCACATTATAGCACTTTCTCTTGTGTATTATTGGATAAATAACATGTCTTTAACTGTCGCAGTCCTCTCTCTCTCTCTCTCTCTCTCTGTATTAAAGCTCTGTTATTAGGCCTGTCATGATAATAATTTTATTGTCCCAGACGATAGATTGTCCCAGAAATTATTGCGATAAACGATATTTTTGTCATTTTAAGAAAATGCCACTGACATATAACAGATATAACAGAATAGCAAAAAAGGAATTATACACTTTTTTAAAAACAGCAAAAATTTAATTAATCATTTATTATAATTAGTTAGGGAATTATATATATATATATATACTTATAGTTATAATATACTTTTTCTTCCCCTACTTAAGTCCACACTGTGTGTAAATGTTATGGAGTCACAGGTATTGACTGGCATGACTGGCTAAAACACTGTTCACTGTCATATATGTGAACAAACATACAAATAAACAAAATAGACAAAAAAAATATCACGATTATCAAAAAAAATTATTGAGGTCATGTTTAATTTATTGTTCGATAAATCAATATTGCAATTATTGTGACAGGCCTATCTGCTATTAATGCACATGACTGAGAGAATAGAATATTATAAAGGGTTGAAATATTGATGATATATTGATGATATTTGACCACTTATAAATGCAATACAGATAAATACAATATAATGCAATGTAATTATCATTACTGGCCTAAGAGAAGGTACAGTTACTTTACAGATAATCTACTGGAGTGCAGTGCAAACCTCTAAGTACTCCGAGGATTATAGATCTGATGGTATTCCAAACATAACACCCTGGATTTTCTCATTCTCTCTCCATAACAAATTTATGCAAAGTCTTACATTACAACAGCACTGCAAGCAGGCCTGTAAAAAACCTTCACTGGCTAAAATGAGCGTGACTGTGCGTCCCTACAAACAGCTTCAGCACATTTCTGCTGCAGATACGGAGAGTGTGACTGTTACTGATTTATCCACCGGGTTCACACATCGCTGAAGACGGTGGGAGGCGGCGTACACATTATGCAGTGAAACAGATTCCTGTGAAGACACATTATAATAAATTATGATCTGAGGAGCTAGTTTCAGGCTAAAAAACTGCCCAGAAATGAAAAAAAAAAAAGTTTGATTAAAAAATATACATCGTCTGAGATATTTGCTAGGAGTTTACTGGGTTCCTTTTGCATTTTTGTAACTCTTATTATTGTAAACTTATTTTTTTATATATATATTTTTCAACGCTGAATCTAATACACATATATTTAACTATTTTAGAACATGTACTGGTCAATTTTAGGCAGCTTCACTTTTTAATTTTCTACAAGTTTCTAATCTGAAGATGTTTGCATTTTTCTCAGTCCTGTTACCAAATCTCACGCAACATTTAAAAAGCATGTTTAAAAAAAAGCAAGTCCACTAATTCCTTCAATTTTCTCTCAAGAAAGTCTTAATTTAAAAGAAATAGTTATAAACTGCACAATAAATATTTCTAAAAGGTGCAAAGCTATTTATATATTATTAAAAAGACCCAAACCTGAAATTAATCAAATTTATTATCGCACAATTTATTAAACAAATGGATAAGGTATGAATTAAACAGAATTGACAGCAAAAAGTGGTTTACATTAACTAATATATTTACATTAATAAATCAATAAAGCAGGGGACTCTACTCAGTCCTGTTACAGGCACTTACTCCTGTTACTGACGCTCATTCCTGTTACTCCTGTTACTGTAGATGACAGGAGATGACTTCCTGCTGTAGAATGTTCCAGATGTTTCAGATGACCAGGGTAATGTATTACGGTAACAGGACTGAGTGAAACCCAGTGTCACAACTAAAATGTGTATTTTAATACACAATATAAAAAAAAAACTCCAAAGTGATTTGGATGAGTCTGTATTGTGTCATTTGTGTATTTGCTATAAATAAAAAAAAGTTGTTTCAATTGATTTGATGCCATTTGTTTCTTTATCCACTCTGATAATTTTATTATAAGCTTAATTTAGTTAATTTACCCAGCATTTCCAATGAAGTCTTCTAAGTATTACTTTATGTACTAAATATATTATATAGTGTTTATGTATGTGTTAAGACCCTATGTACATACCCTTTATCTGATATGTTACAGAAGGTTACAGAAGCATGGTGGCTTAGTGGTTATAACACATATATAACCCTAGTGTCCTGGGTTCAAGTCCCTATCTGAGTGGGTTTCCAAAAACCTCAAAAACTTGGAGATCAGGTAAATTGGATACTCTAAATTGCTCAGAATACTTAGACACTGGTGTATGAGTTATAGATTGGTACTCTATCTGTCTGTGCTGGATGCATTCCTCCAGGTGGACGGTGGTTTCCGGTTAAGAGTATGCTGTACACAATTGGCTGCTGTTTCTCATGTATGTACGTAATTGTAAGCGTACTTTAATGCATTAATTGGCATTAAAGCGCTTTATATAGTAAGTTTAACTGTACAGTAAGTAAGAAAGAATATTCCTTTGGCGTATTTCTTATTGTTTATGAAATCCTCTATCACTTCCCGACATCTCCATCCAGACAATGCAAGTCTTCGGCTTCTGTGTTAAAGATTTGAAAGAAATTCAGATTGAAATATATTTGCTGGAAGCTCCTGCTCCTATCGCCTGCCAGGCCTCACTCTACATAAAACATACCCTGACAGGTGAGCTGGTTTTTGAGAGAAAAGTAGCACAATGTGATCTTCAGTGTCAGATTCTGTCACCTGAGCTGAGTGCTGGAGTCAGACTCTGATTATTAATGCTTACAATCTGCTGCTACAGCTTTAGTGCTGGTCCAGAGTTACAGGTCTGCAGTTAGCGCCACCTTCTAACAGGTAAAGGTACAGAATTTTCCATCCAAAATCTCACCTTGTGTTCTCAGCTTAATTACTCAGGAATCCCTTCACACATAAACATAATCCATATATGGTTAGAAAGGGCGGAGCTTACTCTTTCTATAAATAGTGATCACATCCCAGTGCGGTAAAGCTAAATCTACAATAAACCCATTGAGAAAAAACACCTAAAAAAGTGAAAAATCTCCTTCCCCAACCAATATTATTTACCTTCAGTGCTTCAAACATATTTATATGATGTTTCAAACCAAATAATATCAGTAAATAAAGACTCAAAAGGGTCCACAGAAAAAAAAAAGTGTGAAACTACCTGCTTTACTCAAACTAAAGCACTAAAGGTATGGTGTGCGCACTACTTTATATAGTATTTATTTAACTTGCACATTACATTATTTAAATTGCATCATAATTCTGAACAGATTTCGCTGATTTAAACAGCTCAAAATGTTCTTAAAAGCTCAGGTTTAACACTCTACTTACTCAAACAATGTGGGGTTTAAATCAGGCTTGGGCTTAAAATGACAGTAAATGGGCTCGGGCTGGGTCAGGTTGAATATTTTGGGCCTGATCTAAGCTCTACAAGCAGCTCATTTTTCCTAAATCATACTGAGACAACAATATAGACAGATACATGTCCTTTACCAATTTCCCAAAGACCTCTAATAGAAGGTCTCATCATTTCAGTGTTAAACTCTTTTATTAAGGGCCGAGGCACAGCCTATCTGTCTGAACTCCATGTTCAACATTTGCTCCCATAACTAACAAACTACACAGATTTATAGGGTTATGAATCATGATTTATGAGGCAATTAGCTGCATAATCAAACAATGCTGATGGATAAAGCCTCCTGAGAGTGAGGAGCTAGTTTTTCATGACTTCATGGCACTTTCAATTTGTAACGTTGATTACACAATATCTCAGCAGAGACGATGAGAAAATGACAGAAATTAGCTAATCCTAAGACATTGTACATGATAGCTATATGGACAAAAGTATTTGGACACATGCACAGTCATCATTTCTGGATTTGTTGATGTAAATTCTATATTTTATACTTTGTATATTATATATATTGTATATAGAGAGTAAAATAATATAGATAACAGTCCTGTCGTTGTTTGTTTGCCTGCCACAGACTCTAGTTCACTCACTAAAGACTTCACTTCCTAGGAAGCACTTTCTGCGTCTAACCTCACGGACATGCCTGATCACATGGCGCTTCATCGTTCTAACTCGCCGGCCTGCTAATCTTTTTCACCTGCATTCTACCCTGCATTTTCTTTGCACTTGTCTTTTTGTTATCAACCTATTTTTGTGTATTTAACCACTCTTTTTGACTAGTCCTTTGTTGTTTTGTTAGCCTTCTTGTTACTGACTTATTTATGTGTTTTTTTTTACAACCCTTTTGCCTTGCCCTACTACTCTTTGCCTCTTTGATGTACTTCCTGTGTATGATCTTCTTGCCTGCTCACTCTGGTATGTTGCTTGACTCAGCTGCCTTTTTGTTACTGTCCCTGCCTGTCCCTGACCATTTCTATAGGTGTAGCCCTTTACTTAATAAACTGTGTGAATCTAGTTGTCTAGCTCTTCTCCGAGTGTTTCTTTTGTTTGTTTCCTATTGTTACCAAGCATTTTTGTGTTTTTTGACCACACTGTGGCCTTGCCCTTTCCATTGTTTGTTTACCATTGCCGAACCTTATTTTTTTAAATTAGACTATTCTTTTGTCCAGTCCCTTACCCATTTGGATTTTCCTGTGCATTACCCTTTTACCTGCTCACTCCGTTATGTTGTTTACTATTGCTGCCCTCTTTTTAATACAGACCCTGCCTGTCCCTGACTACTCCTATAAGTCTAACCTCCTTTTTAATAAATTGTTTGACTACTTGGTATCTGTGATTGTCTGTCCTTGGTTTGGCCCATAAGATTTTACCAAATTAAAAACCCCTGGAATATAATAAAGAGGAAGATGGATGATCACAAACCATCAAACCACCAAACTGAACTGCTTGGATTTTTGCACCAGGAGTAAAGCAGCATAAAGTTATCCAAAAGCAGTGTGTAAGACTGGTGGAGGAGAACATAATGCAAAGAAGCATGATTAAAAACCACCAGGGTTATTTCACCAAATATTGATTTCTGAACTCTTAAAACTATGAAATATAAATATATGAACTTGTTTTCTTTGCGGTCTCAAAGCTCTGCATCTTCTCATTTTCTGTAAATAAATGCTCTAACTGACAATATTTTTTATTTGTAATTTGGGAGAAATGTTGTCTGTAGTTTATAGAATAAAACAACAATGTTCATTTTACTCAAACATAAACCTATAAATAGCAAAATCAGTAAAACTGAAGGATCATCTTGTACAAAAGAAAATCAAATTTATTTTTTTGTTGTACTGTTGCTTTAAAACTCTTGCTACCTGTTGTTTTGACCCCATGATGCTGAGGGGTCAGGAGGTACGAAGTGTTAACTTTGAGGTAAACCCCCGATCACACATCTGCCCTACACTTGCCCCGGTTTTCTTCAGACTCCTTGATCCAGGATTAGACATTACTCCCTATGGAGAGCTGCACCGAGCTCCAGGACTCATACCAGGGTCATACTGGACCCGGCCTGGGGGCAGCGCCGGCACCTTGCACCTCAGGAAGCCACCTGCCGCCACACATTAAGATGGCCATTGAAGCCGGGTCGATCCGACAGACGTGGGTTCTCTCGTTTCCGACGGGGAGATTTCACTTTGTTCTGTTAAGCTCAGCGGGGAATGCAGAAAGACCGGCGCTTAATGACTTCCTGTGTGGTGGGAACCCACTGTGTGTGTGTCTTATCATGCCTGTGCAGCCAAAGCCAGCCCACCCAATTACAGAGCTCCACAGTGGAGCTTTTACTTACTCTCCTAAGACAAAAAATCCTGTATTCCATGTCGTACTTCACATATGCATGGAATTATGGAAATTACGAAAACTGTTCTTGTAAATACTGGTCCAATTAGCTAATCTGGCCTGAGACAGAACACCTGAATTTCCATACCTGTTGAGAACATGGAGTAGAAAATGAAATTTCCAATCGTACAGCCCAGACCAGTAGCTTACATCCCATTGCAATCCCATTTCACCAGTTTGTCAGCATCATAGAGGAATTGGGAATGCCCATGACTAAAACGATAAATCTTGTTTGCTTCATTCATAATGCTCATATAGAGCATCATTACCACAGGATGTAGAGTAGGAGTTGTAGAGTTCACAAAACCACCAATTTCTAAACACATACACCTATTTTGTATGATTTAGATCTAGCCCTCAAACTAAAGTGGAAACACAATTCCCCTATATAATACCTTCATTCATTAAGCAAGTACACGTAACGAGACATACGAATTTTGGATTCGTCTGTATTCGTGTCATTTGTGTATTTGTGTATAAATAAAGTTGTGTAGCAATTCATTTGATGCCATTTTTCTTCTATATACAATCTGATGAATGAATCTTGTTTCAACATTTTGTAATTTTGTGACCCAGCATTTCTAATGACGTCTTCTTAAGTATTATTTTATAAATGTATTATTCAGTGTTGTGTTATGTATGTGTTATAAAGACCCTATGTATGTACCGTTTGTAAAAAAATGTTACAAAATGGTGGCACAGTGGCTTAGTGGTTACAACACATACATAACTCTAGTGCCCTGGGTTCAAGTCCCTCCCAAAGGTTGAGAACATGGAGTAGATAACGATAAAATACCAGGTTCAATCACAGCCCAGGACAGTAGCTTGCAGCAAAGTCAAAGTGAGCATTTTGGTGATTTAAAGCCTGAAAATCAATGCCCAATCCCATTCACCCCATGTCCTGATTCTTGTTAGGCTGGGTGGATAGGGCTTGTTTGCTCTTCATACTGAGATTTTTCAGATTTAGCACACTTCAAACCGAGGGGTATGAGAATCACTGGTAAGAAACCCACAAATTTCAGTATTTTCCTTGTTAAAAGTAAAAAATAGCTCTATATTACCATAGTTTAATGTGCAGTTTCAATGTTTTATGGCTGAATCCTTCATAACAAGCGGAATCTACAGTCACGCCGAGCGCGATAGAGAGAGAGACAAGGGAGGAATGTAAACAAAAGCTCCCCAGAGAAGCATTTTATTATTTTTTTCATTATCGTTCATTATAGTTTAAACAACCTCACGTGCCAAATGGTTCACACTTGCAGACCACATCTGGCTGCTGTAGCCTTTGTGAGGGAAATTGAAACTATTAACCCATTTAAAAAGATGTATTTTCGTTGAACACTGTTTTGTAAGATTAACACTGTGCTCTCTAATTGCGGTGTCCTGCGTGATCACACATTTACTTTTCTGTTCCAGACTTGCTCTTTATGTTAGTTTTACTTCCTCTTTTTTAAGAGAATGCGACACCCTAAAATTTAGAACATGAACTTTGGTCACGTTTGGTATGTTTAGGCACAAATAAGCATGAGGTGGAAAGTAATGAATTAGATTTACTCAAATTACTGTAATTGAGTAGATTTTATGAGTAATTTGTAATTTTTAAAGTAGTTTTTAAAATAGGTAATTTTACTTTTACTCAAGTACATTTTGACACAAGAAATTTACTTCACTACATTGGAAAACTCCCCATTACTGAGTAACAAATAAATGAGCCCCGCCGGACTAAAAGCTGTAAGAATTGCGTTTGTCGGAGCGATGTTAACAGGCGATTGGGGCAAATATAACCTAAATACCTCAGCTAATGATCATGGATTACATAGATCCCTTTTAGACATTAAACAATGCTAAACTAAACTGGAAACATATCAAACTGCCTGCCTAGGTTAGCTAACAAATTAGTTAGTTAGCTAATCTAGCTAACAGAGCTGCGCTGCGTTACGTGCTTAACCTGCGTCCACAAGTTTACCTTTCTGAAAGTCTTGGTGGTGAGAGAAATGCCTCATAATGTTCGCTGTGTTTATGTTCTGCTGATTTTATCACACAGTTTGCGCTGAGTTTTGTTCTCCATGGTAGCGCAGCTGAACTTTTCCTAGCCATGTTTATTACAGTTGTCTGAACAAATACAAATGATTTACTTTTTACATCAAATAATTAAAAATAACTATGCAACGTTTACTCAAAGTACATTTTAAATTGAGTACTTTTTCACTTCTACGCGAGTAGATTTTTAGATGGGTACTTTTACTTTTACTTGAGTAGAATTTTTGCAAAGTCAAGATACTTTTACTTAACTACAATTTTTCAGTAATTTTTCCACCTCTGCAAATAAGAGATGACTTTACCATGAATGGATGTTTCTAGAATGTTCTGTCCCTCCCAGACAGGGGTATAAAGATGGTTGTAAGGGAGGCAAGAGCCGGAGCATGCTCTCATCTTTTTATCCTCTGTATTTGTCTTGTGAACTGTATGTCCTAACACTTATGTATTAAGTGTTATGTATAATTAAGTTCTACTCATTGCAACTCTAATCGTGTCTAAATTTCCTCCACACCTTTCAGTAAAACAGCTGGGGAATCCTGCACTTATTTTCTGCTTATTTTTCGACTGTTTTTACCATTAATTCAGGGAGTTGTGCGAGTTTAGACGCTGCCGAATAAACTGGTGGATATTCCGCCGGCTCCCTCGCTGCCTTGCTTTCGTTTCAAGGTGTACAGTTTCATAAGGAGCTGCAGGACCACAGCAAGCCGTCACCTGTGTGTGCAGGCACTCATGCTAACAGTGCAACACAAGCAATCACCAAGGGGGGATACAGCTGTCCAATTAAATCTTCAGGGTGAGATGCTTCCTGTATTCCCTTGTAATAACCAGCAGTGGGAGGTCAGCTGCGAGTGACCTGGAACGAGCTTTCCAGCCTCCAGAGAGGTCCAATCGAAATTGTTGTCATTAACCTCGCTGAGAGCTCACCGGAGCCGGTGCTTCAGCTCCGCCGGCACCTCCGCTCCATCCTATCGCCAGCATCCCACTCCCACGCAACGCTGGATTCTCCGGTGTCGAGGCCACGTTTTTAAGCAGGTGATGCTGCGCTAGGTGAGCTGTCTTGTTAGAGCCAAGTGGGAAAGAGAATACACAACTTTCTGAATGCTGGATTCACTGGATACTGGATCCCACTATCATCATTAAAGAGTTTGAGGTAAACTGCTCCCCTAGTACTACTTTTTACTTGAGTTCCAGCCATATGTGGGCATCTATTCAACTACAGGGGTGTGCAACAAGACGTTTGATGTCCAAGAAGGTATAAAACACTAAAAAATGGTGGTGTGCTCGGGGGCATCTTTATTATCATTATTATGAGCAAGTGTAGACAACATAACTTTCCAAATCTTAGAATCAGAACCTAAAACCATTAACCCTTAAAACCCTACGAACAGATTTTCCATCCAAAATCTCATCTTGTGTTCTCAGCTTAATTATTCAGGAATCCCTTCACACATAAACATAATCCATATATGGTTAGAAAGGGCGGAGCTTACTCTTTCTAAAAATAGTGATCACATCCCAGTGCGGTAAAGCTAAATCTACAAGGAACCCATTGAGAAAAACACCTAAAAAAGTGAAAAATCTCCTTCCCCAACCAATATTATTTACCTTTAGTGCTTCAAACATATTTATATGATGTTTCTAAAACCAAATAATATCAGTAAATAAAGACTCAAAAGTGTCAACAGAAAAAGAGTGAAACTACCTGCTTTACTCAAACTAAAGCTAGGTATGGTGTGCGCACTATTTTATACAGTTTTTATGTTACTTGCACATTTTTACTAAGTAGTTATTTTTGCACTAAACATTTTTATTTATTTAGACTAAAAAGTTTACATTTCTGTCTAGTTATCTAGTTTTCTTTGTGTGTCCTGATTAAAATACTAAAGGTATAGGCTGCTCTGAGTGTCAGGTTTTTAGTATCTACATGTATCCTAGAGGTGTGATTATTGATTATCAAGAAAAATAAATCCCCCTGATGCTGTTTCTCCATGTATTTTGTCAAAGTAATAATTAATAATCCATGTAATGAACTCAAATCATCCATATTCTTATGCTTTTTAACTCATAAACTCTAGTCTAACCATTTTTGAAAAGATATCTTAGGTGTGAATATATTTAAAGTCTATACATTCAGGCGTTTGGTAAAATTTTGAGCAAAACATGATCAGTTCCAGTAAAATATAACAATTCTGCTTCCTTTTACATTTTAAATGATTATATTTTTGAGCAAATGACAAATGGACATTATTAACAGGAGGGTTAAGAAAAACTGTTCTGAAAAACAGTTCATCACTCGCTATCTTTAAGAAACTCCTGAAGGGCTAAAGTGCTGCCACTATGATCAGGAGATAACCAGTTCAAATCCCGGTCATGCAGCTTGTCATCAGCTCCCGGAGCCCTGAGAGAGCACAGTTGGGTACAGTAGATGGCGTTCTTCTCTTTCCCCTCATCTGTTCTAGGGTGATGTGGATCAGCACAAGGCTGCTGATGTATCAGAACCGAGTCGCTGCGCTTTCCTCCGAGTGTTAGCGCTGTGATGCTACTCGGCAATGCTACAGCATCAGCAGCAGCTCAAAAAGAGGCGGAGTCTGACTTCATATGTGTCGGAGATGTTGGGTGTTGGGGCATCACTAGTGATAGGGGGAGTCCTAATGAGTGGGTTGGGTAATTAGCTGTGTAAATTGGGGTGAAAATGGAAAGAAATTAGAAATAAATGCTCCTAAAGACTGAGCGCTTCAACCAGCACTTACTCTCCTAACACCTCTAACTAACAAACCAAATGCTTTTAACCTCATTTCCTTCTTCCCCTACTTTCCTTTTTTCCTCTATCTCATTGTTTCATTAGTTCATACCATAGACTGTGTATAGCTGGACAGAGCATCGTCTCTCAAAAGTGAAGCCACCACAGGTCGGCGCCCCCTGCTGTTCAGTTGCAGAAAGCTGTGTAACCCCACCCATCCCTATAGGTTTCAGTGGCAAAACAGACAACTTTCAATCACGTTTTTTTCCCCAATATACTGTAATTCTACCTCCTTTATTTAAATGCAGCAGCTAGTGTAACCTCTGATTATATTGTTACATTTTTATATCCCTACAGAATTAGTTTTTTTTAAAAACGTTATTCAGCTCTATTCAAAAAGGTGTGGTTATTGTAAAAGGGCGGGGTTACACCTAGCCGGGGTGGGACCAATAACTGTATGGGCAGGACCATAGACTGTGTATAGCCCTGTGGAGGCAGTCCTCAGGGGCGGGTTATTTAAATGAGTAGGCTGTCTCTCCACAGTCTTTCTCCCTCCTCTGGTCTCTACTGACTCGGGTTTCAGGATCGCCAACATGGCGGAAGATTTTGGCTTCATTTTCATTAAATGAATGGGAACGGAGACACGGCGTCCATCTTTATTACAGTCTCTGCTTTATACATATCATAAAAAATACTTAAAATACTTAAAATTAATTTATTACTTTTAAAAGAGCAACATTTAAAACACAACAGCTTTACACGACACTGTAACACAACATTGCAATTTTTTTGTTTCAGTTTTTGTTTTTGCAATTTGCCCCAGAACAGAACAGGAGGGTTAAAGACGAGTAATGACAGGTAGCGATCTGATCTGTCTAGCTGCAATGAATGCAGGTTTTTTCGCAAAGAAAAATAAACTCAACGACTATAAAATCCAGAGTATTTTATAATTAAAATCAGGCGTTGTGCACTTGGCACTGCAGACAGCTGTTAGGAACAGAGCTGCTTGAGACAGTCTGGGCTCAATCACCATCATCAGACCCGTGCTCTCCAATCCTCTCGGAAATGAGGGCACTGCAGAGCAGGTGTCGGTCACAGACTCACCGGCGCTCTCCTAGTGCACAGGTCTCACTTATGACCCACTATCAACACCCCCACCCTCAGAGATCCCAGGGGTTCCATTAGCAGCAGCAGGAGAGCTTCCACAGCTAATGGGCAATAAGAGCGACAAACCCAAACCCAAACTCCTGTAGAACACAGCCCAGAGAACCCTACCGGTGGCAAAATCCCAAAAAATCAGTTTCTGAAGAAGCTCCCGGAGCCGCTCTGACCTTTACAGCTCCATTTACTGCTGGGAAAAATCTTCAGTCTGTGAGAAAAGCCAAAGCCTCATAAATAAGCTTGTAAATTGTGCGGTTACACATAATTTACCTAATTTACAAGCTTATTCATGAGGCTTTGACAAGACAAGTTGTGTTTTCAGGTAGATAATCGTATATCTCGCTAATGGGACAGATCCTTCCAGAAACCGAAACAGATCTACGTACGTCTTAATCAGAGGGAAGAAGCCTGAATGAAAAAACCCCGTACGAGAATCGGTACGAGCTTCTGTTACAGGAGAGGGTGGTTTATATACAGTACAGGCCAAAAGTTTGGACACACCTTCTCTTTTTCAATGTGTTTTCTTTATTTTCATGAATGATATTTCCATTGTAGATTCTCACTGAAGCATCAAAACTATGAATGAACACATGTGGAGTTTTATGTACTTAATAAAAAATGAGTTGAACCTCCACAGTCACCGGACCTGAACCCAATCCAGATGGTTTGGGGTGAGCTGGAGCACAGAATGAAGAAGGCAAAGGAGCAACAAGTGCTAATAAACACCTCTGGGAACTCCTTCCTTCCTTCAAGACTGTTGGAAAACTTTTCATTTCAGGTGGCCACCTCTTGAAGCTCATTGAGAGAATGATGCCAAGAGTGTGCAAAGCAGTAATCAGAGCAAAGGGGGGCTATTTTGAAGAAACTAGAATATAAAACATGTTTTTAGTTATTTCACCTTTTTTTTTTATTAAGTACAGAAAACTCCACATGTGTTCATTCATAGTTTTGATGCTTCAGGGAGAATCTACAATGTAAATAGTCATGAAAATAAAAAAACGCATTGAAAAAGAGAAGGTGTGTCCAAACTTTTCTTTTATTTTCTTTTATTTTATTTTATTACACCCTCTGTTACTGGCCACGCCTCTAAAAAGGTGAGGAGAATAAGTGGTTTGACTGGGATTTATACACCACATTCCAAATTATAATGCAAAGAATATTTTTCCCTGATTTTCCTAAATGGTTGATGCATGTAACACCTCAGCCCATGTCTGTCTTGTTTCTCCCTCATTTGGTCTCTTGTGCTCCTGCCCCTCTGTTTACCTGTCATGTGTTTCCCAGCCATGTGCTATTGTTGTGTTTTGGTCCTGTCTCCACCCTAGCCCCACCCTGTCATCAGTGATTTGTAACCCCGCCCCCTCTTGATTGATCCTCAGGTGTTTCCAGTTTCCTGTTCCCTCCTCATGTATATAAGCCCCTTTGGTTCAAGTCTTCCTTGTCTAGTCTTTTGTGTGATACCTTGCTGTGTGTTTGTCAGGTTGGGTTTTGTTTCTAGTTACTGGTTTCTTAGTTTTGATTATACTTATAAATATAAATCTGATCTTTGTTATTTTAGTTATTTCAGTCTTGTATTTTTGTCTTGCGTTTACCAGTGTTTGTTTTCTGTTTATTTTCAGTGAAGCTTTGGTTTATGTTTGTTTGTTTGTTAGTTTGTTTCAGTTTGTTTATTAAATAAATTATATATTCTGCGCTTACGTCCATCCCTCCTCTCATATGTAACAATGCAAATGACAGTCAGTATTTTAAAAGTCATCAGCCGAATTTTATTGAACAAACCTCCCAATAATAATGGTATATTCTTTAAAAATAAAAAAAACTCTAAATGCACTGTTTAATTACTATGCACAGCAGAGTTTTGAAACATTTTATAGGTTGTAAAGAACTAAAAATAGTCATTTGTTGAATTTAGGAGCATTAGGAGGATTTTACATTCACTAAAATCAAAGGCTATTTTAATCTAAAACATCCTCACAGGCCAAGTTACATGTTAACATTCTTTGATATCACCTTCACAATTCCTGCATCCATTGAACTTGTGAGTTTTTTCTTTCCCATATTGCTTGACACCTGTGGCCTGCTTAATAATGTGGAATGTCCTTCTTAAGTAGTTTTCCTTAAATTGGACTCACCTGGTAACCTAATTATCCCAGGTGTCTGAGATTGATTTCAGTAAATCCAATTTGAATAATAATTTGGAACGCGGTGTATAGTGTGCTGCACAGTTGTGGTTGGTTGCCACTGGGGATTCGGGGAATTGGAGTTTTGGGACCCAACTCTGGTGCAGCACCACCCATCACACGTTCTGGCTACAGGGCAGCAAAAACGATTAAATAATAGCCTGGTTTCAGAATGTATTATTCATGCCTGTACTGTAACGGCTCCTGAAATCCCTTTTTCCTGCTGTGATGATCTGATTTTGAGAATTCAAAGAGCTGAGATGATGGCCTCGTCTTCTCCAACAGTTCCTAAAACAAGATAGCGGTCAAGAATTATCACTAGATTATCTGGCAACCTGAATCATGAAGCTCGAGGAGACGGACTCGAGGACTTAATCAAACCCGATATGATAAAATAATCTTTTTCAGAGCATGGAAATGGCAAAGGACCACTGGTGCAGGTTCCACATGTGATAGATAGTGGCAGGGGCAGTGACTTTGCGGCAGAGCGTCCCCACCTGCCCTTCAGCCTTTGAGTGAAAACAGTCGATATTTCATGACCGATCCTTGGTTTTATTGTGTTTGTGAGTGAGCTCACTAATGTGCATCTCAGCCGTCGGGTTATGGGCTAATCCAGGAGAGCGGATTCCCAGCTCCTGTTCGCTCAGTGAAGCGCACGGACATCAGCGGCGGCTGACATGTAATTTTAAATGTGTCGTGTAGAGAAAGGCACAGGGGTGACGGTGGAGGGCCAGGTCCGGGGAAATGTCAATGGATTAAAGGCTAATGCGGATCTGCCAGAGGCCACCGCTGAATTGCTGTTAACCCTTAACATTTTAAAGACCTGCAGGCAGGTGCAGGACTTCATTCAACACTGCAGTATCGACATCCAGCCCGCAGTAATGTCCCACCATAGTAGATACTGTTAGATATGAGTAACTAATAGCATCATTTCCTCATTTCCTCATTACTATTGCTGTAGGAACATCATTTTACTGGAAAAAATGAAGACAGCACTTCAGTTTCTGAATCAGTTTCTCTGATTTCGTTATTTATAGGTTTATATTTGAGTAAAATGTACATTGTTGTTTTATTCTATAAACTACAGACAACATTTCTCCCAAATTACAAATAAAAATTTTGTCATTTAGAGCATTTATTTATTATATGCAGAAAATGATAAAAGGCTAAAATACCAAAAAAAGATGCAGAGCTTTCAGATCTCAAATAATGCAAAGAAAACAAGTTTAGGAATCAATATTTGGTGGAATAATCCTTTTGGTTTTAAATCACAGAAAAAATAAGAGAGCACTTAAAAATGATGAGTTTCTTGAATTTTACGAAATTAAAAAGCTCTGGAATATAATCAAGAGGAAGATGGATGATCACAAACCATCAAACCACCAAACTGAACTGCTTGAATTTTTACACCAGGAGTAAAGCAGCATAAAGTTATCCAAAAGCAGTGTGTAAGACTGGTGGAGGAGAACATGATGCCAAGATGCATGAAAAAAACTGTGATTAAAAACCAGGGTTATTCCACCAAATATTGATTTCTGAACTCTTAAAACTTTATGAATATGAACTTGTTTTCCTTACATTATTTGAGGTCTGAAAGTTTGTTGTCTTCGTAATGTTGTCTGTAGTTTATAGAACAAAACCACAACGTTCATTTTACTAAAACATCAATTGGCATGCATCTTGGCATCATGTTCTCCTCCACCAGTCTTACACACTGCTTTTGGATAACTTTATGCTGCTTTACTCCTTGTGCAAAAATTCAAGCAGTTCAGTTTGGTGGTTTGATGGTTTGTGATCATCCATCTTCCTCTTGATTATATTCCAGAGGTAATATTTTTAAAGTGGTCTGATTTTTTTCCATAGCTGTATATGCAATAATAGAATTTAATTTTTATTCTAAGAGTATTGTTATCACAAAAATACCATGAAATATTGTGATATTATTTTAGGGCCATATCGCCCACCCCCTAGTTTGGAGATTCATGTTTTGGTTCGATGGATAGTTTATGTATTTTATGATGTATTTTCCACTAATATGCCTAGATTGTAAGGGGTTACTTGTCCAAAAACACCTTTCTATCTTTATACAGGTACATCCACCCAGACTGACTTTACTGTTAGCCGAAATTAAAAAAAATCTCATATTTTACAGTTTTATAATCAATCGTCTGCGAAAGAGCAGGAGGAAAGATTAGCCTCACCTTCGCTCCACAGCGTTTTCCTGACGCTGGTGCTCAAACTGACTGATATTGACAGCAGACTAATAAAGCTCTGCAGGGTCTGAGCTGTCCTGAAGGAGTCGAAGGAGAGCAGGACCTCTGTGACATTATCTCACCCAGCACATGCACTAAAAGAGCTGCTCACGGCCTGTCATTCCCACGGTTTACACTGCGGTGCAGGATACCCTTCGCTTTGAGGTCTTTTCATGAATAATGAAATCAAATTTACCACAAGGTGGGATAGATGTCAAAACATGTAGGATACATCAGATCACAGCAAAGTCAACGCCAGTCTAGCGGCTGGACCCCACACAGAAAACTCTACAACTTCAGTTTCTGAATCAGTTTCTCTGATTTTGCTATTTATAGGTTTATGTTTGAGTAAAATGAACATTGTTGTTTTATTCTATAAACTACAGACAACATTTCTCCCAAATTCCAAATAAAAATATTGTCATTTAGAGCATTTATTTACAGAAAATGAGAAATGGCTGAAATAACAAAAAGATGCAGAGCTTTCAGACTTAATGCAAATAATGCAAAGAAAACAACAAGGTCATATTTATAAAGTTTTTTTTTTTATAAAGAGTTTAGAAATCAATATTTGGTGGAATAACACTGGTGGAGAAAACAGGGGTACTTATACAGGGGAACACAGGTAATAGTAATTTCAAAAACCGGGTGAGCCAGAACACCAAAGCATCCCGTGATCGGGCATGTCTGGGAGGTTACGCGCAGGTGCACCCTGGGAAGTGTAGTTTTTGTTGTGTGAACTAGAGTCCATGGCAGGCAGACAGACAATGTCAGGACTGAAACATAATTATTATAAAAAAAAGCCTTGTAATGTATTTCTGGAAAAAAAGTAGTGGAAAACTGCAACTGCTTGAAAATATGAAGAGAGCACTTCAGTTTCTGAATCAGTTTCTCTGATTTAGCTATTTATAGGTTTATGTTTGAGTTCATATTTATAAAGTTTTAAGAGTTCAGAAATCAATATTTGGTGGAATAACCCTGGTTTTTAATCACAGTTTTCATGCATCTTGGCATCATGTTCTCCTCCACCAGTCTTACACACTGCTTTTGGATAACTTCATGCTGCTTTACTCCTGGTGCAAAAATTCAAGCAGTTCAGTTTGGTGGTTTGATGGTTTGTGATCATCCATCTTCCTCTTGATTATATTCCAGAGGTTTTCAATTTGCTAAAATCAAAGAAACGATTCGAGGCTCTGAGGCTCTGAAGTGAGAAAAATGATCCCAGATCTTGTATTAAGTTCAATTACTGTAATCACACTGAGGGTGAAAATTAACCAGAATGCAGTTTTAACTGAACTTAAAAAGTGTAGATGTAAAAAAATCACCCATAGAGAAACACGGTTAGTCTGTAAGCTTATCTATGTTTTGCAGTCTTCTTTTTTCTTTTTATCTCTCTTCAATTTAAGTAAATTCACCAGAGGATGGGAGGAAAAATCCACCTTTTAGTAAGTTCTGCTCTTATCTCATTTAGTCATCTTAATGTTTAATTTGTTTACAACTTAAATACAACTTAGACGTTCAGTTTGCAGCCTGGTCCAGGATATCTACCTTCCTCCAGAGTGTAGTTTCATCCCTAATCCCTCCTATCAGCGTCTGCAGAAGACCTTAAAAACCTGAATCAGGTGTGTAAAAAACGGCAGGGAATTCTAAATTATACACTGTATTAGAAGCTGAAGCGTGTGGAGCTATGAGTGAACTCATATCAGATTGATGTCAGGTTGTGTCATGTGTTTTTTAAAGCACAGAGCAGCATTAACAGCTTCTACGGTCATGTCTGGAGGTCTGGCTCCCTCTGACTAAAGCATCTAGCTCTGGAAAAAAAACAAGAGAGCACTTAAAAATTATGAGTTTATGATTTTTACCAATTTTAAAATCTCTGGAATATAATTAAGAGGAAGATGGAGGATCACAAACCATCAAATCACCAAACTGAACTGCTTGAATTTTTGCACCAGGAGTAAAGCAGCATAAAGTTATCCAAAAGCAGTGTGTAAGACTGGTGGAGGAGCACATGATGCATGAAAAAACTGTGATTAAAAACCAAAAGGGTTATTCCACCAAATATTGATTTCTGATCTCTTAAAGCTACTTTATGAATATGAGCTTTTTTCTGCAAATAAATGCTCTAAATGAGAATATTTTTATTTGGAATTTGGGAGAAATGTTGTCTGTAGTTTATAGAATAAAACAACAATGTTCACTTTACTCAAACATAAACCTATAAATAGCAAAATCAGATAAACTGATTCAGAGACTGAAGTGCTCTCTTCATTTTTTTCCAGAGCTGTAAGTGTCGCAACTATAATTATCAGAAAAAATATCAGATTTAATGTGTTTTTTTTTTTTTTGCCATTTTTTCAATACTGAACGCACAATTGACAGAAATGATGAAGGATCAAATTCGAGCCGCTGGTTTGTAAGTGCTAATTTGAGTCCGTGTGGAAAACACATATACTTTCCATGTTTAAAACTGTTCAAACTGCAAAGGAAAAGAGGCCATAGTATAAATAGTATACACATACAGGGGTTGGACAATGAAACTGAAACACCTGTCATCATTTTAGTGTGGGATTTTAGGTTTCATGGCTAAATTGGAGCAGCCTGGTGTTCAATCTTCATTAATTGCACATTGCACCAGTAAGAGCAGAGTGTGAAGGTTCAATTAGCAGAGTAAGAGCACAGTTCTGCTCTAAATATTACAATGCACACTACATTATAGGAGACATACCAGAGTTCAAAAGAGGACAAATTGTTGGTGCACGTCTTGCTGGAGCATCTGTGACCAAGACAGCAAGTCTTTGTGATGCATCAAGAGCCACGGTATCCATGGTAATGTCAGCATACCACCAAGAAGGACCAACCACATCCAACAGGATTAACTGTGGACGCTGTAAGAGGAAGCTGTCTGAAAGGGATGTTCGGGTGCTAACCTGGATTGATTCCAAAAAACATAAAACCTCCGCTGATCAAATCACGGCAGAATTCAATGTGCACCTCAACTCTCCTGTTTCCACCAGAACTGTCCGTCACCACAATCAATTATTGTGCTCTAAAACCAGGTGTTTCAGTTTCATTCTCCAACCCCTGTAGATATAGTTTGTTCTATAAGATCTGTGAACACTCCACTTTAGATTTTTGACCTTCTCTGTTTTCAGGGCTTCATTGAATTGAATTGAACATTGAATTGTTTTTGTTTTTCAGCTGGTTCTCCAAGAGGTTGTCCGTCACCAAGACTCGTTTCCTCACCGTTCTATCTCTCACAGTCTCTCTTTCTCTCGCTTTCTCTCGATCTCAGACAATTACGTTGGGCTGTCTACGGGTGCCTGCTGGACATAGTTAGCCTGAATGACAGGTAATGACACCCGCTGAGAGATTGTCTTTTCCCAGGGCACACTATCGTCAGTGCGAGGATGCATCAGTGCTCTCTCTCTCTCTTTCTCTCTCTCTTTCTATTCCCTCTCTCTGCCTCTCATTTACTGCCCTCTGCCTCCTCTCTGCACAGTATTCAATCAATCAATCAATCAACCTTTATTTTCACTTGGTAATACATTGAGGGTAACACTTATTTTCAATGTAGCCGAGCATTTACATAAAATAAAAAAATGAAATTTTTTAAAAGTTTAAATTATAAAAACAAGAAAACAATGTAAGAATAAATTAAGAAAAAAATAAAATAATTCAAAATAAAATGATATGCAAACAGGCTAAAATGTAGAGCAATAAAACAAAGACATAAGAGATACGTAGAATAATAAAATATAAACACAGTTAAAGAAATGACTAAAAGGACTAAAAAAACACAATTATTAAAAAAGTGAATGATAGACCTAAAATAAATAATAATTATAATAATAAGTAAAAAACATATATTAAAAAATAAAAGGAAGAAAATGAATGAAATAAAAATGTAAAAGGCCAATCACACACATCAATACACATAAATAAAAAAATACAACAATATAACAGCAATTTGCAGCTGAAAAAAGACAAAACCTAACAAATCATGTTTAACCAAGAAAAAAATGAAAAATCTGAAATTGATCTTTTGATCCTTAATGTTATTTGATTGTCATTTTTCCTGTACATTTTTCTTACTATGTACAGTGCCGTGCAAAAATATTCTGCAGTAGTGCAGTAGTGGCCTGTCTCCTTATTAATAATACAGCTGAGCTGATCAAAATGATTCGGGGCTACTGGAAATTCATTCGGGGCTAAAGCCCCGGAAGCCCAGGCCAGGCAACGCCCCTGCTCAAATCTGTTTGACAATGTCAGTCAGCAGTAGGGCAAATAACATGAGTAGGGCAAGGCAAAAGAGTATTTTTAACATACCGTATTTTTCGCACTAAAAGGCACAATATCAATAAATGTCTATTTCCTGGTCTGTATTCATTCATAAGGCGCACCAGATAATAAGGCGCATTTACTGTGACACTAATAAGAAACAGGGGTTTCGCCATGTCTTCCTTCTAAATTCCTTCTAAATCGAGAACAAAAGCAATAAACAAAGGAAACGTGCTGTAGAAGAGCTAGATAACTAGATTTAATACTCTGTAAGGAAACAGAGCAAACTGAGGGGTATTTATACTTGACAGATCGGGAACAGCAAGCTGATTGGCTGTTTCTCCTGAAAAGCAAAACTTTATCCTTGAACTGGCTCTGTGATTGGCACTAATTTCTCATTTACACAGCGGACAGTGACCTGTCTCCTCATTAATAATACAGCTGAGCTGATCAAAACGATTCGGGGCTACTGGAAATTCATTCGGGGCTAAAGCCCCGGAAGCCCAGGCCAGGTGACGCCCCTGCTCAAATCTGTTTGACAATGTCAGTCAGCAGTAGGGCAAATAACATGAGTAGGGAAAGGCAAAAGAGTATTTTTACATACCGTATTTTTCACATTAAAATGCACAATATCAATAAATGTTTCACTGTGTACTCTGTATATAGCTGAAATGTCTATTTCCTGGTCTGTATTCATTCATAAGGCGCACCAGATAATAAGGCGCATTTAATGTGACACTAGTAAGAAACATGGGTGTCGCCATGTCTTTCTTCTAAATTTAGCATGTCTCGCCACCGTAAATCTAAGCTAAGCTGAGTAAACAAAGCTGGAGCATTAGCATTAGTGGCTAACTGCTAGCAGTAGCATTAAATCCGCAAATATAAACAACCTAACCAGAGCGTAGTCAGGCAAAACAGTGTCATACACGGTAAATCCAGGAATGGGGGGGCATAGACAAAAGAGTGATCAAAAATACAAAAATAGAAATTGAAAAAAAATCTTGACAGATCGAGACCAGCAAGCTGATTGGCTGTTTCTCCTGAAAAGCAAAACTTTATTCTTGAACTGGCTCTGTGATTGGCAGTAAGAGATTTCTCATTTACACAGTCTCCTCATTAATAATACAGCTGAGCTGATCAAAACGGGGATTCGGGGCTACTGGAAATTCATTCGGGGCTAAAGCCCCAGAAGCCCAGGCCAGGCGACGCCCCTGCTCAAGGCTGTTTGACAGTGTCAGTCTGAGTCCTGCCCTTTGCTCTGTGATGTGATGAGAAGTGATGAGAAGTAAGAGCACAGGCTGAGCAGTAAGAGCAACAGCTGCCGAATTCACCCAAATAAGGCCGTTCTGTAAATCCTCAACCTCCAGCGATTCAGCGCTCGAGTCTTATCCTGCGCAGAACACCGGGATTCACTGCACAGTCTGGGGATGACTAAATGCCTGGATTAACAGATGTATGTGGGTATAATGCAGACTAATCCTGGGACTGCACTAGTGTTAATACTTCAGCACAATAGAGACAGAAACGCAAGAACATTATGTAAATGTATTTTCACCCACTGAGAAAGAAGAGGCATTCAGTCACTTCCAACACAATCGCTGCTCTAAATTCAGCTGATACACTACATACCGCTCGGCTGTTGCCCAAGAAATGTACTGTATATGTTTGAGTAAAATTTGAGAAAACATTGTTGTTTTATTCTACAAACTACGAACAACATTTCTCCCGAATTCCAAAGAAAAATATTGTCATTCACAGCATTTATTTGCAGAAATAAAGCTATGCTTTCAGGCCTCAAATAATGCAAAGAAGTGTTAAGAGTTCAGAAATCAATATTTGGTGGAATAACCCTGTTTTTTAATCACAGTTTTTTTTTTCACATGTTTTCCTCCACCAGACTTACACACTGCTTTTGGATAACTTTATGCTGCTTTACTCCTGGTACAAAAAATCAAGCAGTTCAGTTTGGTGGTTTGATGGTTTGTGATCATCCATCTTCCTCTTGATTATATTCGAGGTTTTCAATTTGGTAAAATCAAAGAAACTCATCATTTTTAAGTGGTCTACATTTTTATACTAGAGCTGTATATATGTGTGTACATATATGTATATACACTTGCATGCCAAAGTCATGGGATACCAGTATATACATTATTGACATGGAAAAACACAGGAAAAACTGGAGAGTTGAAATTTCAACAAAGTAAAACAGCTGAGAGTTGCTGAATTTTCATTCTAAAAGTGTATTTTTAATTTATTCAGATTTAAATGGTGTTTTGTTTTGGAGTTTACTAATAAAGTAATACGTAATAAAGTTTATTAATCAAGTGGTTCAACTTATTTGAGTTATGAGGGACAGGCAGTGTTAACACAATAAGGAAATCCAATATACAGTAACAGCAGGAGGGCAAGGCAAAAGAGTATTTTTACACACCGTATTTTTCGCACTATAAGGCACAATATTAATAAATGTCTATTTTATGGTCTGGTTTTATACATTATACCAGATTATAAGGCACATTTTATGTGACACTAGTAAGGAACAGGGGTGTCGCCGTGTCTTCATTCTAAATTCAGCATGTCTCAAGCTAAGCTAAGTAAACAAAACTGTGATTCTTAAAAGAGTAAAGTCGTTCTTAAATTCCTGAACTTCTCCAGCACTAAGGCTGGAGCATTAGCGGCTAACTGCTAGCAGTAACAGTAAGGCAGGACAAAGAGTAGTCAGGCAAAACAGGGTCATACATGGTAAATCCAGGAAAAAGGAAGGCAAAGACAAAAAATTGTGAAAAATACAAAATTAGAAATTGAAAAAAAACGAGAACAAAAGCAATAAACAAAGAAAACGTGCTGTAGAAGAGCTAGATAACTAGTTCCAACATTCGGCAGGAAACAGAGCAAACTGAGGGGTATTTATACTAGACAGACCAGGTGCCTCATGTACTAAGATTTGCATCCTACTTCCTACTTAAACATTTTCTTGGATGTATTATTTTAAGTGACAACAGTAAGGAACAAGGGTGGCGTCCTGTTTCCCTTCTAATGGGGAAGCTGGGGAAGGTGCCTAAATAAACAAAACTGTAATTCTTAAAAAGAAAAAAAAATTCTTTAAAGTTAAACGAGTGCTGGATGTTAATCTACACAGATTTCTCTCCTGAAAACTGTTTATTTGGGTGAGGAAAGAGCTTCCGTTTAGTTACAGTAAGCTTAGATTTCCAATATTTTCAACAGCGCAGTTAGCAGCAGCGCTAGCCACGGTTAGCAGCAGCGCTAGCCACGGTTTGCAGTGCTTGGCGCTAGTAAATGCTGCTCGACAGCACTACACTGAGAACCCTGCGTGTTCTAGCTACCCCTGGCACTATCATCTAGCGGTTTGTTTCATGTAGCTTGTTTTAACATAGTAAACACGCCATAGTCCAATATACTCACCTCTAGCTGCGCTGTTGCTGGTGGGACGTGCTGCTGCTGCCGGAGTGCTACGCTAGCTACGCTGTTGCTGGTGGGACGTGCCGCTGCTGCCGGAGTGCTACGCTAGCTACGCTGTTGCTGGTGGGACGTGCTGCTGCTGCCGGAGTGCTACGCTAGCTGCGCTGTTGCTGGTGGGACGTGGTGCTGCTGCCGGGTGCTACGCTAGCTGCGCTGTTGCTGGTAGGACGTGCTGCTGCTGCCGGAGTGCTACGCTAGCTACGCTGTTGCTGGTAGGGCGTGCTGCTGCTGCCGGAGTGCTACGCTTGCGACTAGGACACAGTCTACATACACGGCTCCTGTCTGAAGGTAAAGCACACGGTACATGTTTCAGGGATACTGAGAAACTAGGATGGGACCAAAGAAAGCAGCCATCGTAGACGATGAACTGGTATCAATGTCCTTATTAAACGAACTCTTAGATAATCAAAAATCTTTCTACAAAGAGCTCCTTGAACAACAAGAAAAATCATATAAGTCATTTATCCAGATGATTATGGACTCAACAAACGTCAGGATCGACAACCTCTTCAAGGATGTCCAAGAACTAAAAAGTAGTCTCATATATTCACAATCGGAGATAGAAGATCTAAAAATTGCCTCTGCATCTAGCTTAAGTGCTTTAAAATCAGTAGCAAATGACATTGAGAGCGTGCAGATCACTGTCAATAAACTTTCTGCTAAAATGGATTACTTAGAAAACCAATCCCGCAGAAATAATATTATATTAGACGGGGTACATGACTCTAAGACAGAGTCTTGGCAGGAGTCTGCAACTAAAGTGAAAAAGATCCTTGCTGATCACCTTAAAATGGATCCGAAGCTGGTGGAATTCGAAAGGGCTCACCGCGTTGGCAAGTTTGACGCTAGTCGCCCTAGAACCATTGTTGTAAAACTGTTGCGCTACAAAGACAAGGAGGAAATCCTAAAACTGTCCAGAGCTCTTAAGGGCACTAACATCTATGTAAACGAAGACTTCTCTGAAGCCGTGCGTTTAAAAAGAAAAGAACTGTTACCACAACTACATGAAGCACGAAGGCGCGGAAACATTGCATATTTCAGATATGATCAGCTTGTTGTTCACCCTCCCAAATCCCCAGCGAAGCATAATGAGTAACCTTACAATGTTCACTGTTTCATATATATACATAGGCTGAAGTAGTACTTCACTGTTTCATGGCTTCAGCTCTTCACAGTTTTCCTTTTCCTTTTTATGATCACTATTCAGGCCCATGTACATCTGAGCACATGGCTTTCCAGCCTGATAAACCTAATTTATTTACTAACATAGATCCTGATATTAATTTCCTAAATATGTCCATTGGTAATGCAGTTTGTAAATGTTCATATCTTACAGATAAATCTTTTACAAATCTATGTGTAAAAAGTAAAATTAGCACAGACAACTCTTTTTCCCTCTTCCACTTAAATATACGTAGCCTTGCAAAGCACTATGACTCTTGGCAACACTTTATCTCACTATTTCCTATACAATTCACTATAATGGGTCTCTCAGAAACTTGGTTGAATAGTCATAAAGTCTCGATGTTTAATATTCCACAATATCATCACATTTCATATTACAGGACTGATAGGCCTGGTGGAGGAGTCTCTCTATTTATAAAAAATCACATTAATTTTATTGAACGCAGTGATCTAGTAGCACTACTGGCTGATGAGGCAGAGGCAGTTATTATCGAGCTTAAGAATTCTTTACATAGTAAAAATGTTATAGTTGGTTGCATCTACAGGCCACCACAACTAAATAGCAATACATTTGAAAAACTCTTTACCTACGTTTTAAATAAAATCACAGAGGAAAATAAAATGGGGTACATGATGGGAGATTTTAATATTGATCTTCTTCAGCAGCAGAACAATAATTTTATTAATCAGATAAACGAGTCCTTCTTTTTTCCCCTAATAAGCAAACCCACTAGAATAACAGCAAATACCAAAACATTAATTGATAATATTTTTTCCAATATAATTTCAGTTCCCAGTATTAATGGTATATTATATGCTGATATTTCTGATCATCTTCCAGTCTTCTCCATAGTAACTTCAGCTACACACACAACCAGAGAAAGTATCACTGTGAGAAATTTCAATAATAGCAACATAAACATTTTCAGGGAATACATTGCAAACTGCTCATGGGATGATGTTCAAACTCAAAATAATGCACAATATGCCTACTCGGCTTTTTCAGACATAATAAAACAGGGAATTAATCAATCATTTCCATATATAAAAAAAAATCTTAACAAGCCTTCTAAATCCTGGATCACCAATGCTCACAAGACTGCTATCAGTAAAAAACACAAGCTTTATAGAGACTACTTGACAAACCCCAGCCCGTTAATGTACAGAAAATATGCCACATTTCGAAATAAACTACAGCATATCCTTAGAAAAGCTAAACAACAGTATTATGATAATAAATTTAAAACAGCCCATAATAACATGAAGAGTACATGGCAAATTATCAATGAACTTACTAATAGGAGTAACCAAACTACATATATAAGCGAATTTCAGTCTATAACACATAATGCAGCTATCACTAATCATATAGAAATTGCCAATGAATTTAATAATTTTTTTGTGCAGGTAGGACCCTCTATAGCTAACAAAATACCAGATACTCCACTGCCTCAATTAGACCATCCACCAGCACTCAAATCCTTTTCTTTCCGGCCAGTAACATTAACTGAACTTACCAATGTTGTTAACAAACTTAGGAACACCGGTGCTGGGATAGACGAGTTCTCGCCAACATTATTAAAAAAATGTCTCCCATCCATATCTAACCCATTACTTCACCTCATAAACCAATCTTTAAGTTTGGGGGTATTTCCTGATGAATTAAAATTGGCAAAAGTTATCCCAATATACAAATCAGATGACCCAACAATATTTTCAAATTACAGACCTATTTCCATTCTTCCATGCATTTCCAAAGTCTATGAAAAACTTGTCTACAACCAACTAATCTATCACCTTAATAAGCATAAACTATTATACAGTCACCAGTATGGTTTCCGAGAAAATCACTCTACTTCGATGGCCTTGGTTCAGCTCATTGAAAAAATCTCCAGTGCCTTTGACAACAATGAAATAACAATAGGAGTCTTTCTTGACTTATCCAAAGCATTCGACACAGTCAATCATAGTATCCTGTTAAAAAAGTTACAATATTATGGTGTTCATAATATGGAACTAGAATGGTTTAAAAGCTATTTATCACAGAGAAAACAGTGTGTTTCATGGCAGGGCACTTGCTCTAATCTCAAACCCATTGAGTGTGGGATTCCACAGGGGTCAATTCTAGGACCCTTACTGTTTTTAATATACGTAAATGATCTTTACATGGTAGCAAGAGATGTATTTTTTGTTTTGTTTGCTGATGACACAAACATTTTCTTTTCTGATAAAGATGGTCACAAACTAATTTCAACTATGAACTCGTCTCTGTCAAACATTGATTACTGGTTTAGAGCGAACAAATTATCCCTTAATGTAAAAAAAAGTTCATATATGCTTTTTAGTCCTAAAAATAAAAAAAGCAGTAATAGTCTTCCACCAATATCCATGTCTGGTAATATAATATATCACGTTCATTGTACAAAATTTTTAGGTATACTCATTGATGACAAATTATGCTGGAAAGAACATATTTCAATGATTTCTAATAAAATATCTAAAAATGTTGGTGTCATTAGAAGAGTCAAATATATTTTACCATATAACATTCTTCTTAATCTATATTATGCACTTATTTATCCATATCTCTCTTACTGTAATATAATTTGGGCTAGCACTTACAAAAGTAGTATTAACTGTTTACATATTCTTCAGAAGCGATTTGTTAGAATGGTCACCTCAGCAAATTACCGTGCAACCTCTCGCCCACTTTTTCAAAATCTTCAGATACTCAATGTGTATGAAATTAACCAGTTTCAAATATGTCAGTTTATTTTCTCTTTTACCAATAACCTACTTCCTGATTGTTATGAAAATAATTTTCAATATAACTTTCAAGTACATCACTACTCCACTAGATCCTCTAATAATCTCCGTGCTGCTTTTTTTAGAACATCAATTGGACAGTTTGCACTTTCGCACAGAGGGCCCATAATATGGAACTGCTTACCAACTCATTTAAAAATCTGCAATAGCATCACTAGTTTTAAAAAACAGCTTAAAACTTATCTACTCTCATTATAACCAATCCAAGTAGTAAATATGTATTTGTGTATATTATTCTAATTATGTATATTGAGTAACTATATATTACTGTTATTATTTTATTTTATTATTATCTTTTTTTTTTTTTCTCAAATTTTTTCTTTTTTCTGTGTTTCTTTTATAATTTCCTTGGAGGGAAAGTACCTTGTACAAGCCTCTTTAAGGCTTTTTTTACTTTCCCTGCACAGTTATTTTTGTTTGTTTTGTTTGTTTATTTGATTTTTTTTTGATGTCACATTCTATCTGTGCAAAAAAAAAAAAAAAAAAAAAAAAAAAAAACCGTGCCTAGGCAGAATCCTACGTACTTTCTCTTAGTAGATCGCAAATCTGAAACGGTTTATAGGATACATCATACATTGATACATCATCAAGGGCCAAAAAATCATAATGGTCACAGAAAACGCGTTCTCAACAAATTCGGCCATTAGCATTTATCTTCCAATAATGCCAATGCTGCCATCTCCAACAACTCCAGCGCAACATTTTATTCATTTACTATTTCAGTAAGCCAATGAAATTGTCTGATTAATTTACTTTATTTTACCCAATAATGGCGTATTACTACAATGTGTGAATAAAGGATATCTTAATAGATAGTTGTAGTTTCAATGCATCGCCTCTAAGTGTCACCAAATGACAAAAACACACTAGAAACATACGTACAAAACACATACGTACGCCTGAAATGAAAGTGCTGTGGGGGAATGCATTTTCTCATGTTCAAGTCACATTTAGTACATCTGACCGTGAGCGTTAAATATGGCGTACGCAGTGTTTTTGTGCGAACGCACCTTTAGTACATATGAGGCCCCAGGTGCAAACAATCAGTAACTGGGAGAGTGTGAACAACGTAATGTCACATGATTATCAGAGTCAGGGAAATGCGGTGTGAGTGCGTGCTGGGAATTGGAGTCTTTGGAGTTTTTGTTGTGTAGTTCAAAGTCCAGAGCAGGCGGACTGACATACATATAACTGGATTGACAGTGATTAGCGAATAGTTCTGATAAAAAAAAAAGTTATTATTTCTGTATATTATTCCAATTGCTTACTTGCTTACTTGCCTGAGCATCCAAGATGGCGCCGGTGCGTGGCGACGTCGCAGGTGTGCTCCTACCTGCGTTGTTTCTGTTTGTCTTAGTTTTATCGTTACTCACTCAGATTCATGCTGTTCGAGTCTACGACAGGCAGACTTTGTTGCACATCCGAGCCTTCGTTACATGTTCGCCCGATTTAAGGCTAAATCCTGAAGCTAAAGAGGTTTATATCCGCCCACCGATGGGGCTGCCGGCGTCTTCGGGCACTGGCAAGAGTTCTTGCGGCGAGAAGGCTGTACACTGCGGGTGTCAACACAAGAGGAAACGCGGCAAGAGAGCCAGTGTTTTGGTGCGTCTAAAGAAAATGCTGAGCAGCACATCAGCCTCGAGCGAGTCGTCGGAAACAAGCCCGTTTTACTGACTGTTCCACGAACTAAACTAAAGTTAAAGGGTGACCAGGCTTTAAGAAACGCTTAAAGACCCATTTTTATTCTCTTGCTTTTAGTAAGGCATGGACCTTGATTATTTGCTTCTTTTATTTGTTATTTTACTTGATATTTTGGTTAGTTCTTTTGTGTTTTAGATTACTTTTTTAATTTAATTTTATTTATTTATTATATGTACGTGTATGCATGTTTGTGTATGTGTATATATGTATATGTGCATATGTGTACATGTATGTATGTACATGTGTACATGTATGTATATATATATATATATATATATATATATATATATATATATATATATGTATATGTATGTATTAGGTATTTTATTTCTGTCTGTAAAGCACTTTGTGAGGTGCTCTAGAAAGGTGCTATATACATAAAGCTTACTTACTTACTTACTTACTTACAATTAAAGGACAGCAGCTGTCAAACCAACAGTCTACACACAAGTTAAAATGGCTCAAAAACCAAACAAACCAAACCAGAAAAAGAGAAGAAGTCAAACACTGTTAGTTTCAAGCTGCTGAACTACAAAGACAAACAAGCTCTCCTGAGGGACCCAGCGAAGTGGACTTCCCCACTGCTGCACAGCATCGGCACACAGCAGTTCTCCTACTATTTATCAAAGAAAAGACATCGATTGAATATATGAGACAATTTAAAAAGTAATTTCAATTTCTGCTCATGCCCTCAGAGTGCTCCGCAGACACATCAATATAAAAACACAACAATATAACAGCAATTTGCAGCCGAAAAGACAAAACCTGACAAATCATGTTCAACCGAGTGAAAAAGCTGAAATCAACCTTTAGATCCCTGGTGTTATTCCTCATTGTTCCTATTGTGTTTTTAGCACTAGGGAAGCCAAAACGATGTGTTCTTTCTCATTAGCTTCATTTTGCGCTCATGTGTGTGTTTGTGTGTGTTTGTAGATATGTTGATTAGTTAATCAACATTATCCATAGTGCTGATAATAAAAGGAAATCGTACACATGAAAATCTTTATATCAATTAGTTTAAATAGGCTTTAATGATGTTTGTATGTCCCATTTGTTGTACTGTGTGGATAAAGATGTTTATGTCAGAGACGGTAATGTAGAATTGCGCACAGTGCACAAAAAAATAAATCCCTGATCACGTGACGCTATGGCGTTCACGCTCGCCGAGCTTCTGATTGCTCACACCTGGACTGCCTTGTACGCAGTAAAATATGTACCTTACGTGAAATGGGCAACTAATCTCATGAAACAATCTAAACTAGCTAGCTGAAGTGAAATTGATAGATCTTTCAGGAAACCAACGCTAGCTCTCTAGCTAAATGGCACGGTCGTCAAATTCTGGCGTTTGAAGTCCCAGCATGTTGGCGAGCTAGATAACGTCTGTAGCTACCATTTAAGGTGGATTTTTTTCTGGTCCACCTTAAACTATGCAATACTGCAATTTGTTGGTGAATTGATAAATATATATATATATATATATATATATATATATATATATGTGCACAAAAAAGGATAAGGAAACAGGTCCAATCACTGAACCCGACCTTTATTTTATATAAAGTATAAAGCTATGAGTTCCAAATCAAATTGTTTTAAACAAAACTTTGCAAAAAAAAGTTAGAATATTATAATCACACAGGGAGCACTTTACACATGACCTCTTCCGCCTGTCTCCGCACATCTTTTTAGCTGTTTTATTGTGTTTTGCTATAGGATGTATGCTTAAAATAAAATAAAAAAATGCTTGTCCAGAAAGTATTTTATATTCTTAATAATTGTTAATTATATCAGAGCAGATGGGGACTTTTAAAAAACTAAAACTTAAATAATAGGTATATGCGTCTTCAGTATTCAGTGTAGTATGCTCAGACATATTGGGTTCTGCAGCAGGACAATGTCCCAAAACACACAAACAACAAGTCTACCTCTGAATAGATTAAAAAACTAAATGAAACAGGACGATTATGCTGGAAAATCCTCCAATGTGTCTCTTTTTCACACAGGGCTAGATAGGTTTGGATTGTTTTTTTTTCCTGTAATAAATAAAATTAGCATTTAAAAAGTGCTTTTTAAATTTAATCTGGTTATCTTTGTCTGATATTAAAGCAAAAACGAAATAAATCTGTAGGGGGGAAATACTTTTTCACGCAGTATTTTCACTGTTTCACCCCATGTCTGTGATGTTTTTAGACAACAATACCTCTCTACTTCGCTGTTTCTGCAGACTGTAGGAACATAGCTGAGCTGTGCTAATCCCCAGCCAACATCTTACTCAGCTATAATGAGCCAGATGAGTGTGGTGAAGAAAATACAGTTTATTGGTATAAAAACAAGACTCAGAGAAAATAAGAGGCTCCGGCTGAATTCCCCAGACATTTACACTGAGTGCTGTAAAAGGCAGGGTAATTAGCCTTTAGCTGCTGTTTGCTGTTATCCGACCAGTTGTTGATTTAGCTTTGATATTTAGCGGCTGAGAAAAATCAGAGTTGTATCTATTCACAACTTGCTTTTGATATCAAAAGAAATATCAGTGGCTATGTTTACATAATAATCCTTTAATAATTGGATTAATAGCTCAATTGGAATAGAATAGTCTGATTGAAGACATTTTGAATTTCTAAAATTTCTATATACGATTAAATGAGATGGATAATTTTTTTAATAATCCGTTAAGAAATAAAGAATAATAGCCCTGTAAACACCTGTACCTGATTAGATCCCCAATCTGAATGTTTAAATCTATTGTCTGTAAGTTTTAGTATTTAGGGTATTTAGCGCCTCTCTGTTGAGAATGGGTAATTGCACCAAGCATGCGGAAGAATCATTTTAAACTGGGCGGGTGTGATGCGGTCTCCTTTTAGAGCGGATGAATCCAATTCCAGGTTATGTTCAGTCAAAGAGTGAGAGAGAAAGAGAGAGAGAGAGAGAGCTCAGTTAGAAACTTCACTCCTTCGTTTCTTTGGTTTTACTATGAGTGAATGATCTACTGAGCTCTGAGTTTCCTCGTCTGAAGTCTCCATTGCTCCACCAGCCGCTCGCGTTCAGTAAAACTGAGCCGGATCCTCTTTTAGAGGCTGTAAGTGTGACGTAAGTATGTAAAGACGCGTGACGTGGCCAGAAGAAGAAGAACTCCCGCAAAAAGAAAAGCAAAACACCACAGTTTTTAGAATTAATATATTAGGCTTAGCAGAGATGGTGGTTCCAGCACACTAATACCATTGAACTCTATATTTGTATGTTAGAATTCGGAGACTATAGAAGACTTGTGGAATCAATGACCAACGTAATGCGTAACTAATGTTAACTGCGCTGAAATCGCACCCTGCCATAGGAAACTAATGGTTGCAGGGTTAGGCGCTTGTACTCTCTCTCTTTCTCTCTCTCAGGTGCTCTCTTTCTCTCTCTCTCTCTCTCTCTCTCTCTCTCTCTCTCTCTCTCTCTCTCTCTCTTTCACGTGCCCTCCCTCTCTCTAATGGAGAGGCTATACAGAATAAATCCAAGATGGCGCCGCGGACGGCGACACTGGTCAGAAGCTCCGTCGTGCTTTGTCTGTTTTTGTTTGTTCGTGCCGCCACATGTGAACCTAACACGTTCACATACAGCGCAGAGGATCTCCTCAACATCAGGCAGTCCATGCCACATGGCATTACTCCTGATTTTTCGTTTTCGGACTGCTTTTTAGAAGTTTTAGTGAGCGGAGCAGCCGCGCTCCTCGGCCGGAGACGCAGGCGGACGCGCAGGCGCGGGAGACGCGGGGGCGCGCTCATTAAACTCCGTCAGCGCGGACTCCGCACAGCGCTACCCAGCATTCACATGGCCAACCTCCGCTCGCTAGGCAACAAAATGGATGAACTTTCTCTTCTGAACCGGACCAACAAGGACTTTTCTCTCTCCGCGGCGCTGTGCTTCACCGAGACCTGGCTCACCGAGGCCACCCCGGACAGCGCGCTGCAGCTCGCCGGCTTTCACTTCTACAGAGCGGACCGCGACCGAGAGACGTCAGGCAAAGTCAAAGGCGGTGGGATCTGTTTTTACATCAACCGCGGCTGGTGTACAGACGTCACTGTGCTCCTAAAAACCTGCAGTCCTGATCTGGAGTCTGTGCTCATCAACTGTAAACCGTTCTACTGCCCGCGTGAGTTCTCCTCCGTGGTGCTCATGGGAGTTTACATACCACCAAGCGCGTGCGTGCGCGAGGCACTGCGCGCTCTCACTGACCAGATCACCAGCGCCGAGCACAAACACACAGACTCTGTTTTCATCATTTTAGGGGACTTCAACAGAGCGAGACTCACCAGTGAGCTGCCCAAATACAGACAGCATGTGACCTGCCCCACCAGGGAGAGGAATATCCTCGATCACTGCTACACTGTACTAAAGGGTGCATATCGCTCTGTTCCCCGAGCTGCTCTGGGCCTATCTGACCACTCTATGGTCCATCTTCTCCCAACCTACAGACAGAAGCTCAAGCGGGCCAAGCCTGAGGTCAGTACTGTGAAGAAGTGGACCAGTGAGGCAAAAGAGAGGCTTCAGGACTGCATGGAGTCAACAGACTGGTGTGTGTTTGATGATGCTACAAGCAGCCTGGACGAATACACTGACACAGTGACATCCTACATCAGCTTCTGTGAGGACATCTGTGTTCCAACCAGGACTCGCATCAGATACAACAATGACAAGCCCTGGTTCAACGCCAAACTGAAGCAGCTGCGCCGGTCTAAAGAGGAAGCTTTTAGGAGTGGGGACCGGGCGCTCTACAACAAGGCTAGGAACACACTGAACAGAGAGATCAGAGCTGCTAAGAAGAGCTACTCCACCAAGCTGAGCAGACTGATGTCCACAAACGAGCCATCAGCCGTCTGGAGATGCCTGCACAGTCTCTCAGGCTACAAAAGTACCCCCCACCAGACAATGGGGGGTCGTCAACTGGCTGAAGACCTTAACAGCTTCTACTGTAGGTTTGAAAAGCCCACCCCCACCCAACCTGATAGCACCCATTCACACCCTTCTGTCTCTCAGTCACCCATCCAGCCTGCCCTGAAGATCTGTGAAGAAGACGTGCACCGACTCTTCAAAAAACAAAGAGTGAGGAAGGCACCAGGCCCAGACGGAGTGTCACCCTCCTGTCTGAGGAACTGTGCAGACCAGCTTGCTCCTGTCTTCACAAAGATCTTCAATAAATCACTGGAGCTGTGTGTCGTACCGTCGTGCTTCAAACGCTCCACAATAATACCCATCCCCAAAAAGCTTCACATCACAGGACTGAACGACTACAGACCCGTCGCACTGACCTCTGTGGTCATGAAATCCTTCGAGAGGCTGGTACTCACTCACTTGAAGGAGATCACCAACCCCCAGCTAGACCCCCAGCAGTTTGCTTATCGAGCCAACAGGTCGGTGGACGATGCAGTGAACATGGGTCTTCATCACATCCTCCAGCACCTCGACCGTCCTAGCACATACGCAAGAGTTCTGTTCTTGGACTTCAGCTCTGCCTTCAATACGATCATCCCTGGACATCTACACACCAAACTGACCCGACTCAGCGTGCCAGCCTCCACCTGCCAGTGGATTACCAGCTTCCTCACTGGCAGAGAGCAGCAGGTGAGGCTGGGAAAGATCACCTCAGGAACCAGGACCATCAGCACAGGAGCTCCACAAGGTTGTGTTCTCTCCCCTCTGCTCTTCTCACTCTACACAAACGAGTGTACCTCCACAGACCCCTCAGTCAAAATCCTGAAGTTTGCAGACGATTTGACAGTCATTGGTCTGATCCGGGACATTGACGAGTCTGCTTACAGACGGGTTGTTGAGCAGGTGGTGCTCTGGAGCAACTACAACAACCTGGAGCTGAACACAGCAAAAACAGTGGAGATGAGAGTGGACTTCAGGAGAAGCCCCCCAACCCTTCCAGCACTCACCATCCTCAACAGTACTGTGATGGCTGTGGATTCCTACAAGTTCCTTGGTACAACAATCTCCAAGGACCTGAAATGGGACTGCAACATCAGCACCATCAAGAAAGCCCAGCAGAGACTGTACTTCCTGCGTCTGCTGAGGAAGTTCAACCTGCCCCAGGAGTTGATGGTGCAGTTCTACACCGCCACCATTGAGTCTGTCCTCACCACATCCATCACAGTGTGGGGCAGCTCAGCTTCCAAACATGATATCCACCGACTGCAGCGCATCATCAGGTCTGCAGAGAGGACCATCGGTGTGAAGCTACCCACCCTGCCAGATCTACACACCTCCAGAACCAGGAAAAGAGCAGAGAACATTGTCTCTGATGCGTCACACCCTGGACACCACCTGTTCCAGCGTCTCCCCTCAGGACGGCGTTTTAGCCAACTGAAGATCAAGACCACCAGACTACAGAGAAGCTTCTTCCCACACGCCATCACTCTCATGAATAGCTGAACACTACAACATAACATCCAGGATACAGTCTGTTACATCCACACAAGACTGTTACATACATCCATATCCATGTCATCCCTCTCACTCTGTTAACCCTCTGTACTGCACTTTATTAATCTGGTGATAGTGGCTACAACACACTGTACTGTCTCTGCAAGTAATTCTTCTGTTCTCATATTTATATGCCTTATTTAACTCAGTTTAACTTAATTATTTATTCAGACTGCACCAGTGTCCTTACTGCTGCACTCAGCACTTTACTGTAAATATACAACTCTGCACACGTAAAGTTAGGTTACAGGTATGTTTGTATGTGTGTGCGTGTGTTTATGTGAGTAAATGTTTTACTTCTGTAATGTTATTGTCAATTATTGTGCACTGTGAGCTACTGAAACCAAACACAAATTCCTTGTATGTGTGAGCATACTTGGCCAATAAAGCCCGATTCTGATTCTGATTCTGATTCTGATAACCAGCCTCTTTTTTTTACACCATACGTACCAAAAACGCACCGAAAACTTACAGAAAATGCATGGAAAACATACCAAAAACGCATTGAACCACGAATTTTCTCTACTGTTACACCCCTAGATACTACACATGTGCATCATGTTTGATGGGATTACTTGTAGCATGAATATAAACTGAGAATTTACTCAGACTATCAGGGGCGAAAGTGTTGATATAAACCCCTCAGCTCACATCACAGAAATAAAGCACTGGGCAGTTGGTTGTTCAGGGCTGTAAGAATGCTGACACTACAGAGCCCACAGCCCACATACCCAACACACAGTACAGGTAGCGTGCTAGCATTAGCCATTTCCATACAGTTCAGAGACACCACCTCCACCACTGTGCTGCTGCCATCAAGAGCCACCAGATACCAGGAATCAGAACCTCTGCAGGACCATTATTTCTCAACCCCGCCGAGATCATGTCAGAAAAAGAGCAGAAAATCACCTACAACTGCAGGTACCTGTACCTGTGAGTGATATCCAACACCTGACTCTCCCACCCCCCGAACATCATTCAGACTACGGAGAAGAAGAAGATGTGAAGGAGACGGAGGACGGAGTGAGAAAAAGCCAAAAACGACTACTTTAAAAGTTTATTACTATCATAATTTCTGTTAATTATGAGTTAGTGTAACGGTTATTAGTTATTTTTCTGACCGTTTAATACTATCTTTCTATCTATCTATCTATCTATCTATCTATCTATCTATCTATCTATCTATCTATCTATCTATCTTTCTATCTATCTATCTATCTATCTATCTATCTATCTATCTATCTATCTATCTATCTATCTATCTATCTATCTATCTATCTATCTATCTATCTACCTACCTACCTACCTACCTACCATTTTAAAATAACAGTAAATAAAAGATAGAAATGGATAAAAACAGAATTACGATAAAAAATAATAATTATTATAATAAAACTTGGCTTAATTGTTAAGAAATTACAATTAAAAGAAGATAAGATTAATACAACAAAAAACTTAAAAATTAAGATAAATCTAGCTTTTACCTAATGCAATAAAACAAAACAAAACAAAAAATGATACAAAAAAGATAATGCTACAGTAATAATGATAAAAATAATAATAGTAATAATAATAAAAGAAAATCAAAATAAGTTAAAAAGCAATAGTACAAAATTATTAAAAATAAAAAAATAATACAAATAATACAAATAAAAAAATAAATAAAATTAAAAAATAATAAGGAAATAAATAAAAAAGGAAATGAAAAACTAAACTAAAAAAAAGTTAAGAATAAGTAAGATTAAGTAAAACAGGTACAGGCTGTCTGAAGGTGGCTAGATCTATCTATCTATCTATCTCTATCTATCTATCTATCTCTATCTATCTATCTATCTATCTATCTATCTATCTATCTATCTATCTATCTATCTATCTATCTATCAAACGAGGAAGGAGAAGAGGTGGAGAATAGAGAAAGATGTATATGGTCACATGGTGTTCTGCAGAGGTTTCTGAAAGAGCAGTACTCAGGGTCACTTTCCATCCCGGCCTTCATATAAAAAATCATATTCCAGCAACACAGAAGCAGAACAGCCGCAACCGTCACATAAAGGTTAGTAAATGGTTGCAGATGAAAAGAGTCAAATGGTGCACCACACCAGCCTCGGAGGAGGTCATTTTCCCTCCCTCTCACTCCATCCTCCATCCTCCATCTCTCTCACAGCGCTCAATCACCCTCTCCACCGGCCTATTTTCCTCTTATGAATATAGCAAACTGCGCTGGCTTGTCTAATGCATTATAGATGTGGTGACAAACATGAGAAAATATCTACCACTTTCTCAAAAGAATGTTTTTAAAAAAGTTATTTGTGGCGAGAACACTATGATATCAGCAAAAATGCTTTCTCCATATCTATCAGCTATTACTCATCATAATATATACCAGTGGTCACTGAGCCTCCTTCTGCAGGTTTCACTTTCATCACAAATTCACTTTAAATCACAATTAATCAAGGACCTCTAAAGAAATAATTATATGGACTACGTAAGGTTGAATTTCCTTGCAAAAAATTATACAATCAAGTGAACCTCTACTAAGAAAGAAAGAAAAAATAGGCAAAATTAACAATCTTTCCAGGAGAATGTCTGAATTAATTTTTATTTATAACATTTCTTTTAACTACATTAAAAGTTTTAGTACTGTTAATTGTGGGTTAGTGTAACATTTCAGTAGTGTTTTTTTTTTACAATTTGAGGCTAAATGTGAAATTGAATTGTACATTTTTTCCAATATTTGGACATTTTCCAAAAAAAAAAAAGGAATAGGTCAAATAGGTATTTTTTTAATTTTACAATGCAATGAAAAATTAAAGAATTAAGTAAAGAATTTAGATTATGAGGGGCAGAAATAAGAAAACAGAAATTTGGAAAAAACAACAAAAAAAACTTAATTAAGCTTTAATTTACTATAAAAAATGGGAAAAATGAAATGATGGAGATTCACACCTAATTTCCTATTTTTTAACTCTGCCTTAAACAATCAGAAAAATAAAAAATGGAAACCAATTCACTGACCATTGTGACCCTTACTGTAAAATGCTGAATGAATGATGAATGTTTTTTCAGATACCATTTACAACATGAAAAACTCCTTCACAAGCTCTACCCCCCAAAAATCATGCTTAATAAGTGTGATTTTATATCACAAACATTCTTAAATATATTTTTGAGATACAATACTATTCACTGCACTGCATTCTGTTATTCTACCCCCATTGTCTGTATTAGTCAATAAAAGACAATAGACAGAAAGACAAGTGAATCAGAAAAAACCTCCGGACTGACATCACCATGTAGTGTCACAGTGCTGTTAGCCAATCAGAAGTGAGACAACTGAATGTCATGATTATTCATGAGTAAGAGACACAATGTAAAGACGCCCATTTTTGAAATACACACCTCTATCAAATGTTTGAGATGTAAAAATATAATTGTGTAAATTGTATAGATACATATATAGATATAGATAGATAGATAGATAGATAGATAGATAGATAGATAGATAGATAGATAGATAGATAGATAGATAGATAGATAGATAGATAGATAGATAGATAGATAGATAGATACTTTATTGATCCCCGAGGGGAAATTCTACACATCCAGCAGCAGACACAAAGTTACAAATTGAATACACAAAGTTACAAAATAAAATATATAAAATATAAAGATAAAGATATATATAAATACAATCAAATAGAAAATAGAATGTACAATGTAAAAATACAGTCTTTAGTGTGTGTGTAATGTAGAATGGAG